>NW_020955502.1:920622-998672 GCF_003031625.1 Empidonax traillii
AGCAGATTGCTTTTCCTGCTTTTTAAGAGTTGAAAAAGCAGAATTTTCAGCTTGGATCCTGCTGCTCTGCATTTTCCTCTCTAATTTAAAATCCATATTAGTATAAAAACCATCCTGTCAAAAGAATGGAAAGCTGGAACTGCCCTGAAACTGCAGGAAGGAATGCTGCCCTCACTCCCAATCCCAGTTACATTCTGTGCAGGGAGTCAGAATTTGACTCTTTTTTTAAAAAAAATAATTTTTAAACGGGAAAAATGCCAAATTATATCCAGCTTGTGGTTCTGCATTTATAATTGGAGGGCCTTTTCATCAAGTATATATTTTATATATACACATAATAAAAATATCTTTCTTTGTGTGTCTGTGTATATATATATATATATACATAAACTTTGTATGCAAATATTGCATATTAACAGCAAATTTGGAGTAATATTGACTTCAGCTGGCTGCAAATGTCCTTCTCTGCATCCTGCTGAAGTTGTGATCTGCCATAACTGTGCATTTCCATGAGGATATTTACAGACTTTATTAACCACTTGTCATTTATGTTGCATATTTGTCATTTCTATATGAAATTATAGACCCACTATTGATATATATTAAGAACTTATATCTTTGTTTAACAAGCCTCTTTGACAAAGAGCTCCAAAATCAGCCTGACAGAGAATTGTGCTGCTTATCCTGTGCTTACATGCAGATTATTTTTATAGAGTATTTTTCTAGTGGCAATTGAAGAAAACAATAATGTATCTCCACACTGATTCTTTTTTATTGTGTTTGTGTCTATCATTTTATAACACACGTAGGTGGAATTAATGAGCTCAGTTAATTACTCAGTTTGGAGCTGCAAGGCTGTAGCTGTTGAGAACTCCAGCTGTGCCCAGAGGTGGCCAGGCAGGTACATGGTGTGCAGGGAAGGAAAGAACCTCGTGCGGTTGCCTGATTATTGTCTTCCCAGCAATCTGGTGTTCCCACAGGAATCTGCAGGCTTATTTGATTAGAGATCCCTGCTCCCAACCCCAACCCAGCTCCCCATTGTGGCTGCAGGGGGGCTCTTTGTGTCTGCCTTCTTTGTGCCTGCCTTTGAATAAAGCCCATCATTGGGGCTGGATGGTGATCCAGCTGTGGGACTCTGAATATGTGGGGTCCTGATGGGTGATCCAGCCATGGGGCTCTGGATGGTGATCCAACTGTGTGATCCAGCCAGAAATCCAGCTGTGAGACCCTGTTTGGTGATCCAGCATATTGGCCTGCATCTGGCAGCATTTAATCTATAGATACTTGGTAAACTCTCTATTTTAAAAATATAAAATAGAGGGACACGTGAAATCTGGAGCTGTTATATTTGTGTTCCCTTTTTGCTGTAAGTACTCCCAGGAAAAAAAAAAACAGGTATTGTAAAATTAAGGGAAATACAGCCTCTGTTCTTGTAGATTTTTTTAAAAAAGGGAGGAATGACGCCATCCATAGGTACTGGGACAAACCTGTGGGGTGCCACAGGGATGCCCCACCATGCTGCATCACCATGCCACCCCACCATGGTGCATCGTCATGCTGCCCTTCTCTTTCCTTGGCCAAGCTGGCTAATTTGGGGGAGGAAAACCCAAGCATTTGGGTGCATGGCTGTTGCGGGGCCATGTGCCCCCAGGTCATGGGGACAGGGGCTGGAGGGGTGACACTGAGAGAAATCAGGGGTTGTGGGGGATTGGATTGAGTTTGAGCTTGGAGAAACAGCAAATATGGTGATGCTACTCCTGCAGGGGTCCCAGGGCACAGGATGGCACCTGCCTGGTCCTGAGCTACGTGCCGGATATGGATAGGGATGGGTGGCCTTGGCTGGGGTGTCCGGGAGTGGGAGAACCTCACCACTTGGCTAGGCTGGCACTAATCCTCCTGGGGCTGGGGACACTGACCCCCTGGTGCCACTGTGGGGTCACACACGTGCTATTAGGGATGTCCAATGTGGGTCAGTAGTGTCCCCGTGGCCCCCCCCACCCCGGACAGTGCTGGCAGCGTGGGCAGGGGAGGCTGTTCTGCCACAGGAGAAATCCCAGCTGTGTGCCAGCCTGGAGTTGTAATTACAGAGGAGGCTGGCACAGAGACCTCCCAACCCCAGTGGGTAGAGGCTGTGCTGGAGGTGCATGGGCTGTGCTGAGGATGCATAGGGAAAAAATCCAGGAGTGTTTGCAGAGTCTGTGATGCAAGAAAGATCAGGTCAAGTTTTCCTCCACCAAGGAATCAGGTTTCCCCTCCTTCCAAGACTCGGGTGCTACAGGAGTGTTGGAGTCTCTGCAATAAAGCTGCCTCTCTTTTTCTTAGGTCCTGTTGTTGCAGCATTCAAGCAAAATAAATAAATAACATTCCCAGCATTTCCTGCAGCACATCGGCTGCTTTGGCGGTTAATGGCTTGGGAGGAGCCGGGAATAAACCCACATGGAGCAGCACAACAGGACCTTGCCCGCTGCCAGGACAAGGAAGCAGCTGCTGCTGAGCCCTTTTGCCTGTGCACTAATGGAGTAAGGAAATAAAACCCTGGGCCAAAGGTTTGATTGGAAACTTTATTTCAAAAAAAAAAAAAAAGAAAACACAAAACAGAAACACCAAAGCCCCCCCAGACACACTCAAATTTCAAACTATTATAATAATGTTGCTGCTTTTTCAGCCAACTGGTAAAAGATTTGTGGTTGCAGACCAACAGCTTAAGGGCATTTCGGTTCTCAAACCTCCAAGTATAAATAATTTTCCCATCAATATCAGAAAATAACTTATTATATATCTTAGCATAAAAACATGAGAATTAACATCCCAAAAATACAATAACATTGTTGGCAAAATGCCTTGATTTTTGCTCTTTAAGGTGTTTAAACCAGGAATTTTAAGTTGCACTTAAGGACAGAAAGTGAAGGGTGTTTTCGGCGAGGGCCGTGAGCACCCCTGGCATGTTAGGCTGGCCTCATCCTGCCACTTTTCCTTCACTTCCACACTCATTCCCACCGCTCTGGTATCACTCTGCTTCAGCCCCACACAACACGTCGCTCCACTGCAGCCAAACCCCCCCCCGACGTCAGTTTTAGCTTTTATTTTTTTTGTTGGGTTTTATTTTTCCTCCCCCTCCCCCGGAATCCCGGTGCCAGGGCAGGGAGTTACTTCCTGAGCAACTGCGAAAGTCTTGCAACACTCCAGTGCAATCGGGATCGGGATGGGCTCTGGCGGTCACCGCTCCGGGAGGTTGATCACCGGCACCCACTGATCCAGGTACCGGCTCTCCCGGCAGAAACACATCAGCTGACTCAGCGCTGGATCCTTCCATTGCGAGGCCTGGGGGTTCTGGAAAGGGAATGGGGGAAGGCTTGGACACGGCAGCAAAAACAGCCTGCGCAGGACAGCAGGGAAAAAAAAAAAAAGCACAGCAGAAAGTCCAGGAGCGTGAATCATCTTAAATTGCTACCGAGGCAAACAAACAAGTCAACCCGGGAAGCATGTGAGGAGTTTTGTAGTTTTGGACTCTGGGGCAGAGGAGGGAAAGGAAAAAAAAAAGAAGGCAAGAAAAGGGGAAGAAAGGGAAAGAAAAAGGGGAAGAAAGAAGGGAATAAAGAGAGGGGAAGGGAGAAAGAAAAAGGGGGGGAAAAGGAAAGAAAAAGGGGGAAAAAAGAAAAGGAAGAAAAAGGAGGCAAAGAAAGAACAAAATAAAAGGAGAGGAGGGGAAAATAAAGGAGAGGGAAGAAGGACCCCGTTGTCCCTGGGTCGTGGGAAGCCCCGCGCAGCCCTGGTGCGGGCGCGGTGAGCCCGCGAGTTCGAGCTCCGGGCACGGCGAGTAGCGGGGGGACCCGACTGTCTGTCGACGCCCGGTCGTGCCCCCCCCGTGCTCACCGTGACGAGCACGCAGTGCAGGTCGGCGGGCGGGTCGGGGCCCGCGGCGGGCAGCAACAGCTGCGCCAGGCGCGCCGGGTTGCTGACGCGCAGGATGTTGATGTCGTTCTCGCAGCAGAAGGCCCGCAGCAGCGTGAAGTGGATCTGCAGCGCCGCGTCCCCCGCCTCCTCCTCCTCGGCCGCCAGCAGGCACAGCACCACGTTATCGGGGTCCCTGAAGGGAAAACGCCGTCACCGAGGGGGACACCGAGCGGAGGGGAACGGGGTTAAGGGGGGGTCACTCACACGTTGAGCAGCTTGGCCGCTTCGTAGACGCCGAGGGTGAGGCTCCGCTGGCTCAGCGCCTTGCTCAGCACCTCCTCCAGCGCGTCCCCCGCCTGCTCCATCCTGCGCCGGGACAAGCGCCCGTCACCGGGGACCCCGCACGGCAGCGATCCCTGCACCTCCCTCCGCCCCCCCCCCCCCGGCCTCACCTCCCGGCGGCGCGGCGCTCCCCGGGCAGCTCCTCCAGAGTCATCACTGGGCCGCGGGGCAGGGACGGGCACGGGCACGGGCACGGGCACACGGGCACGGCGACAGGGACAGGGACAGCCCCAGCCCCAGCCCCAGCCCCGTCCCGGCGTCGCTGCGGCCGCTCCGGCCCCGCCGCCCGTGCCGGACAAAGGCACCCCGCGCGCGGGGCCCCTGCCGCGCCCCGACCAACCCGCGCGGCCGTCATTTGCATATCGCCCTCCTATTGGGTCATGCAAATGAGGCCCCGCCCCTGCGTTGCCGAGCCCGGCCGGGCCTGACCCCGTTCGGCGCCGGGAACCGGGACAGGGAATGGTTTGGGATGGGAGGGACTTGAGACCGACTCATTCCACCCCCCCGCCATGGGCAGGGACACCTTTCACTATCCCAGGTTGCTCCAACTTGGCCTTGGACACTTCCAGGGATCCAGGGGCAGCCACAGCTTCTCTGGGCAACCTGTGCCAGGGACTCACCACCCTCCCAGGGAAAAATTTCTTCCCAATATCCCATCTGGCAGTGGGAAGCCAGTCCCCCTTGTCCTGTCCACCCAGGCCCTGGTCCAAAGTCCCTCTCCAGCTCTCTTAGAGCCCCTTTAGGCAGTGGAAGGGGCTCTAAGGTCTCCCTGGAACCTCCTCTTTTCCAGGTGAACACCCCCAGCTCTCCAGAGCAGAGGGGCTCCAACACCCAGAGCATCTCTGTGGCCTCCTTTGGACTTGCTCCAGCAGTTCCACATCCTTCTGCTATTGTTCCCCAGAGCGGGAAGGCAGCACTGCAGGTGGGATCTCACCTGAGCAGGGCAGAGGCGCAGAATCCTTCCATGGATGGATGCAGTTGTCTGTTTTCCCTGCCTCTATAGGGGTTGCACTCTTGCCATTCCCCTTCCAGTGAATACCAGTGCTGTCAGAACACAACCTCACCAACCTTCAAATCCTCCACACACTGCACTGGGAAACACCCAGTGCAGTCTGTGGCACCAGCAGTGGGGAAAGCAAACAATCCCTTGACGTGGTTTTCACCAGGAATGTGCTCCAGGGATCCCTCAGCACAATGCTACCAGCAGGACTTTGCAGTTCCCGACAGCGCCGGCACAGCTGCACTTCTGCCAAAAGTGAGCTGGGCAGGTGGGAGGGACCCACAGACAGCCTAGATCCCACTTCCACAAGGGGGTAGATTTATACTGGATATTGGGAAGAAATTCTTCCCTGTGAGAGTGGTGAGGCCCTGGCACAGGCTGCCCAGAGAAACTGTGGCTGCCGCATCCCTGGAAGTGTCCAAGGCCAGTTTGGACGGGGCTTGGAGCAACCTGGGCTAGTGGAAGGTGTCCCTGCCCAAACCACTCTGTAGCTCTGTGATCTCGCTCTTGCCAGGCCTTTTGCAGGTTTCCAAGAACTTGGTGTTTCTCTGGGAAGTTGTCTCTGCACCATCTGACCTGTCTCAGCCCGGCAGACCTCCAGGGAGGATGTCTCCTGACAGGCACAGTGTCAAAGCTTTCTCAGCTGTTACCCCTGAAAACCTCCATCCTCCCGTGGCTGATGCCAAAACTGTTTCCCAACCTGGCTGTGAGCTGGCTCAGTCCCACTGGCTCTGGCAGAGCAGGGCTGCAGTTGGGACCCTTTGGGGTTCCTCACAGGGCTTTTGGCAATGTGGGCTTCAAAGCTTTGCTTGTGTCGGTGTTTTACTTTGGCTCCAAAACAGCAGGAGCTGTTTTCCAAAGCAGTGTTTGCAGAAGCACAGCTTTGAGTGTTGTTAAGAGTGATGCAGAACCACCTTCCATGCACCACTTGCAAAATAATTTAATTACCATTTGGAAAACAAGATATTATAGAATCATGGAATCTTTGAACAGTTTAGGTTGGGAGGGACCTTAAAGCCCATCCAGTTCCACTGCTTGTCATGGGAAGGGTCACCTTTCACTATCCCAGGTTGCTCCAAGCCCCATCCAGCCTGGCCTTGGACCCTTCCAGGGATAGGGCATATGAAACTGTTTTTCATAGTGGAATACGGAGTGATTTTAGTAGCCCCTCAGTTGCACTGGCTCCGGTGAGGAAACCTCCCAGGAGTTTGCATGTGCCCCCCAGCTCAGCTCGTGCTGCAACCTTCCTGCCTCTGCAGCCTGATGAGACACAACATGACTTAACAAAGCCCCTGGCATCAGGAGAAAGGGAAAAAAGCCCCTTTTACATCAGGTGGAGGGGTGGCAGATGGCTGAAGCGCAGCAAAACAGGTGGGAGCATTGTGAAGTGACCCTCTGAATTAAGTTCGCTTAATTTGCTCTATCTCTATTAGCAACTGCAGGCTCTGGCTCCGCTGAGAGGGCTCCGACTGTGGCTCACAGGAGGTCCAGCCCTGCAGCCCCATCTGTGCTGGCCCTAGAGCTAAATCTGTCTGAGAGGCATCTGGGAAGCAGCTGAAGCCTCTTTTCTCTCTCCTGGGTGGCGGCAGCTCCCAGACCCGGCAGGCACTGCTCTAAAGTGGCGCTTTCCCTGCAGGTTTCCCGGCTGGGAGCAGTTTTCTGTCCCTCCCTTTGCCCAGAGGAGCAGCAGGGATGCTCGGGAGGTGGGTGAATCCCTCTGCTCTGCTGCAGGGAGAGTCAGTGGCTGTGCTGGGGATGCACTGTGGCTGCTGGGCTGGGGAGCCCGGCATGGAGCCGGACCCGCAGTTGTCCTTCCATCAGCTCCCAGCTGGCAGCTGCTGCTAAACCTTCCTTTCATCGCCTGCCAAAAAGCATTCAGGGCGTTTTGCTCCCCCCCTGCTCTTTAATCCTGACTTTCATAATTCCCCAGGCTGTGCCAGCCATCCCCTCTGTGTTTGGCATTGCAGAGACAGGGAGCCAGGAGCTGTGTCGGGCCCAGCTGGAGGGCTCGGGCTCAGCCAGGGGACTCAGCTCTTTCGCCCCACACTGGCAGACCCTCATCCCAAATGTTTCCTGAGGCTATGAGGTTTGGCTGCTTGTGGTTGGAGGCAGCTTGGTGAGCAGTGGGTTAACACGCAGGGATGTGGGAGATGCCCACAGGAGCCCTCGATGGGAGCTGCCACTGTGGGAGGACATTCTAGGCCAGCTGGAGAGGTGCTTCCTGCACGTCAGAGGATCAAGTTGTTTAATTTAAGTTTTTGGGAATGAAACCAACCATCAAACAGTGTCAGGGAGAGGTGACAAAGCCTCGTCCCTGCCGAAGCAGCCGGCAGCTGGCCAAGCCCCTTCCCGGGGAGCTGCCCACTGGGTGGTCCTGGACCCTGAGCCCCACAGAGCAGTGCTGGGGACCTTTCTCTCCCTTTCAACTTGGCTCTGTGCTGTCTCTGTGTTTGGGTGTCCCTGGTCAGCTCCCTTGGTTCCCCGCCTTGCTTTGTCCTAGTGGAACCTGTGTCCAGCCCCCCTGGCTGCTGTCCATCCTGCTGCTCTGGGAAGGTCCTGCTCTGTCCCTGTGCTGGGACACTCACCTGTGCCTTGTGCAGCCCAGCACCCTGGCCATGCTGCCGTGCCAGGGCCGTGCTTTCTGCCTGAGCGTTCCCATTCCCCTTTGGATCTGCTGGACGAGGGCAGTGAGCGCCTCTGCAAAGCAAACGCCAGCTTGCACATTCCAGGGGCAGCCTCTGCTCCAACAGCCACTGTGTTTTCCCAGCGGCACCAGTCCCGTGTCACCGAGCTGACCCCAGAGCCCCAGCTGGCTGCTGGATCCAGGCACATCCACCTTCTCAGGCCAGGGCATCCCGCTCTGGAGCACTGCAGGAGCAGATTCCCAGGACTCTAACGCTCAGCAAACTTCAGCTTTGCCTCCCTGTGGAGAAGGGAAGAGCCTGGAATTGCCCCAAGACCCGGCTTCCCCAGCACCATCAGTGTAAGCCTCTGGATGGGCACCATGTTCCTGCCAGCACTGGCAGCAAAACAAGGGCAAAAAGACAATTTCCCCCTGTTTTGCTTGGAGTTTCTCCATCCTTGATAGAACTAAAAGCAGGGTTCAGCTGGAGCAATCCCTGCTGGCATTCAGGGTTTGACTTTAGCCAGACCTGGGAGTGCACAGGGCAGCCAGGGAGTCTGGACCCAGTTGGATTTGGCTCCAAAGCCAGGCACTGTGCCAGTGGCTTTCCCAACCTCCCAGGTCACAGGAGTGTGGCCCAGAGCCCAGCTCGGTGGTGCTTCACAGGCAGCATGGAGCAGCGATGGGACTTCTCTGGCAGAGAGCAGCCTGGCCCGAGCTACTTTGCAGCGCTCCTGCAGAATCCTGATCCAGGATTACCTCTCCCAAAGGTGGGAGGGCAGAGGGCTGAGGGTTTAGGGGATCTGGGATGTGTTTATCCCACCAAGTTTGCCAGACTCAGCACATTCCTGCTGTCCTCAGTGCTGCTGAAATATCACTGAAAGGGAGATGGGTCTCACCAGCTACACATGCTGGGGCTCAGCAGCAGGAACCCCACAAGCAGGGCACACAAGTGTGAGCCTGGGAGTGCTTTAATTGATTTAAACTGAAGGAGAGGAGATTTAGATTAGAAAATAGGAAGAAATTCTTGGCTGTGAGGGTGGTAAAACACTGTCACAGCTTGTCCAGTGAAGCTGTGGCTACCCCATCCCTGGAATTGTTCAAGGCCAGGTTGGATGAGGCTTGGAGCAACCTGGGATAATGGTATCCCTGCCCATGGCAGGGGGTGTAATGAGATGAGCTCTAAGGTCTCTTCCAGCCCAAACTATTCCAGGATTCTATGATTCTGTGATTTTATGCTTCACTTATGTCCCACCTCCCTGGGTAGATGCTGGAATATCTTTTCCTTCCTCAGAAAAGCTGGGCAGCCTGTGATGTGCTTCAAGTTCCAGCTCCACTGTCAGCAGCTCCTCATACCTGTGAATTCAGGGTAGCAGAAACCTGTGCTGCTCCCTGAGATGTGTTGCAGAGGGCTGCTCCTGCTCCCAGCAGTGACATTCCCTCTGTCTGCCCCTTCCCACTGCTGTCCCTGGCCCAGGGTGCATCCCTACATCCCTTCTCTCTGGATGAAGAAGGCATTTTTCCCACCTTGTGCACATCCCCCAGCAGGCTGGGCACACGTGGCAACCCCCGGGTGCTGGCGGGAACCATCCCTCTGGCAGCGCCGAGCGAAGTCCGGGATCGGGACAGTCAGACCTGCAGTAAAGAGTAAAGCAAACTTTGTCCCATTTAATGTCAGCGTGGAGCCATAAAACAGCACACGGCTGGCACTGCTGTGAGTGAACCCTCCTGCCCTGAGCACTTGCTCTGCAAAGAATGAGCTTCATCAGCCCCTAGTCCTGCTTCCCACAGGATGCTCCCTGTTCCCAAGCACTTTGCTTTCCCCATGCCTGAAGGAGAGGCTTGGTATGAGCAGAGAGAGGGCTGGACCCTCCTCAAAACCATCCTCCAGCCACACACATGGAAACAGAGAACTAGACTTTCAATTACAGTCACCAGTACTGGTGTTCCCGTGGGTAGCAGGGATCTCAGGGGGGACATTAAATCTTTAACGTGATTTAATTTTGTCTCCTATAAATGCGTGGAATAGGGAGAGTGTTTGGAAAGAAAAAGGGTAGGAGCGAACCCTTGAGTTTGATGGTCATTGCAGTAACAACTGTTGCAGTAGGAGATGATGAAACCAGGGTGTTTATTTTAAAGTAGATTTAAAAATATAAATATCAGTATAAAATATAAAATGCATGAGACCCCACCTGCAGTGCTGCTCTCGGGGTCCTACAGCAACAGAAGGATGTGGAGCTGCTGGAGCGAGCCCAGAGGAGGCCACGGAGATGCTCTGAGGGCTGGAGCCAGGCTGGGAGAGCTGGGGGTGTTCACCTGGAGAAGAGAAGGCTCCAGGGACAACTTAAGAGCCCCTGCCAGTACCTAAAGGGGCTCCCAGAGAGCTGGAGAGGGACTTTGGACAAGTGCCTGGAGGGATAGGACAAGGGAGAATGGCTTCCCGCTGTCAGAGGGCAGGGATAGATGGGATATTGGGAAGGAATTGTTGGCTGCGAGGGTGGTGAGGCCTTGGCACAAGTTGCCCAGAGAAGCTGTGGCTGCCCCTTCCCCCTGGAAGTGTCCCAGTCCGGGCTGGACGGGTTTGGATCATCCCCGTGCGGGTTTGGATCATCCCCGTGCGGGGTTCCGGCGCCCTGCCCGGTCACGGTCCCGGTCCCGGGTGGACGCGGCGCTGTCGCTCCGGCGCCCTCTGGCGCTCAACTGGAGGCATGGCGGGGTCCGCACGGCAGGAAAGAGGCGGGTGCTTTGTGGGGTTTTTGTTTGTTTTTGTTTCTTGTTTGTTTGTTTGTTTTTTAAGTAGTTTTGCAGTAAGGAAAAAAGAGGCAAGGAGCAACATATAGAAACGAATCAGTCCAGCCATTAATCATGAAATCCTGTCATGGTTTGGGTTTGAATGGACCTTAGAAATCATCCAGTTTCACCTGCTGTGCTGGGCAGGGGCATCTTCCACTAGCCCAGGTTGCTCCAAGCCCGTCCAACCTGGCCTGGAAACTTCCAGGGATAGGGAAGCCACAGCTTCTCTGGGCAACCTGTCCTGGGGCCGACAGCAGAGCCTGAACCACCTTTTGGAGGGAATGAAGGCAGTGACTCCAATGGGGTCCCCATGGACACTGAGTCAGCCTGCAGGAGCAGTGGGATTGGGGTCTGTTTGTGACAACTCCCTTACACCTCCATGGGATTGCAGGATGGGAGCCACTCACATCCCAGGGTGTCACTTGGGCTGCAAAACCAGAGAAAAAAGGATGAGAAACCATCCCACACCAGAAGGGATGCAGTGGCTGCAGGAGCAGAGCGAGCAGCGTGGGATGGCATCTCCCTGCCAAATCTCTCCCCCAGCGGCACAGGGAATGGTTGCAGCCCTGGGGTAATGTAAGGCTTCTGTCCCCCAGCCCAGAAGCTCTTTAGGAGCAATTAGAGGGGATGAAATAACTAGAAAAATGCAGCAGCACAAGCTCCAGGGCACCTGCAAGGAGTTGCTTCCTGGCTGGCCTCATGGAGCAGCAATGTTCTGTAGGGCAGGAGCAGCTCCCAGCATCCCCAAACACAGCCATGTCATCAGGGATGTGGGTGACACCACTTCCAACATGCCATGGGGGGATGAGGACCTGCCCTTGCTTCCTGTGGAGCAGCACCTGTCAGGCCAATCCTTTTACATGAACTTGTAACAGGGGTGATTTATTTTTGTTGAGAAAGCATAAATTTATTTTTTAAAATATGCATAATTTTCTAATGAAAATTAGAATTTGTTGGAGCAAGATGATCCTTCAGGTCCCTTCCTGCACAAACCATTGTGCGACTCTAATTCAGTGACCTTGACCACAAATAGGATGAGATATCCACCATGCCACCAGCTGGGGACTGTGCCTCCTGTGGTGCCTTATCAGAGCCGTCAGCCCTGCAGCTCCCTGCTCGTTTGTCTCCTTATCTAGCCCAGCAGCCATAGGGTCCCTGCGGGAGGGATATCAGCACTGGGACAGTCCAAGAGCGACACAAGGCACGCAGTGGAGCACTTCAGGTTAAACCCACAGCATGGGAAGGGGTCAGGAGTCTTACTGCAGGTCCTAGGCTGAGTATCTTTCATTGGTCTGATGTGCTGGCATGTGCCTGCACCTCAAGGGCCAGGTGGGAGCCATGCGGGATGGGTAGGAGCTAGGGGGAATGTGTGGGAGCCAGGCAGGATGGGTGGCCAGATAAAGATTCAATGCCTGGGCAGGAGTTGAGGGCACTCAGGATCTCACACAAACACATCCAGGGCCATTGCACGTTCTCTGGATTTTTTGAGGCCAGTGCCTTCAGGACCCTGTGTGATGGAGAGCCAGACCCTGGATGCTGTGATTTGAACAGCTTCCTCTGCGCTCCTTGTGGCCTCACCAACGTCCCCGACTGAGGTCCAGCCCCTTTGTCCTCTCGCACCATCCACTGGAAGGGTATCTTTGCACCTTAGTATTTCTGGATGTACATCAGCTACAGGCTGAGGAAGAACCCCAGCCCTGCTGCACACCCTGAGGGCACACAGCGAGCCTGCCATGGGTGCACTGCAACTCCCAGGATTTGGGATGCCAGTCCTGCTGGGGTCCCCTTTGGAGGGCAGAGGACTGGGACAGGCCAGAGCAGGCAGAACACCTCCCAAGCCACCAGCTGAGCTGAACGTGCAACAACAGCCCCGGGGCTTGTTTGAGACCTGCAGGTCAGGCAACCCAAGCCTGCTCGTTAGCAGAGAGTTGGGTGCCTGTAATCACCCTAATGAGTAGGTGCCTTGCCCAGCTGCAGCAGAGGCAGTTCTGTGACCTGCTTTCGGCGTGTTTGATCTGGCTGTTCCTGTCCTTCCTTGCCAGGCCCAGCCTGCTGCCACAGCAGCTCCGGTCAAGCACACGTGGTCTGAGGGTTGGCTGATCTCATGTTCTCTGGGGCTCACTGCCAGCACCCAGGGACTTGCTGCCTGTGCCCTGCTCACCTCCTGGGAATACGTGCCTCCTGAGTGACTGACAGCACCAGCAGGAATGGCTGATTGCCCAAATCTGACATCACGCCGGTGGCGGAGGCGGTGTCATCCACGCGCCATAACACACGTAACTGCACAGAGCTGCTGCTCCTGCGCATCCTGCTCTGCCCAGAATCCCATGTAGTTCCTTTAGTTTGGCCCAAGCTTGTTTAAATCAAGCACAGCAGCGTGAATAAAAGCCTCAGCTGAAGGCTGGGGTGCTGGTAATGAGGTCACCTCATGTGCCGCACACCTGCCCTGGGAGAGGGCATCTCCCCTCTCCCAGGGATCCTGCAGAGCTCCTGCTCCTCCTGAAACTCAAACAGGCTGGAGAATCAGGCAGGGAAAGGGGAGCTGGGGGCCCTGCCCCATGTGCAAACAGCCATGGCCAGCTGCTCCTGGGCTGGGCTACTGGCACAGAGAGTTTGACTCAGTTTGGTTTTGTTTCAAATGCATCTGCAAGGACAAGAAAAATCAAGGGTTGGGTCGCATTTGGAAGAGGTCCCTCATGTGAGAAGAAGCAAACGAGCATGGAGTTGGCAGGACAGAGGTCCTGGGATGGGTTGCACTGATCCCTGTTAGACTTCGGTGATGGAGAGAGGGAGAGCTGCAGGACAGATGTGTGGGAGAGCTGGGTTTAGGGTTGCAAGTCTTCTCTATCCCATTAAGCTGTGACTTCCAGGGAACTGGGGTTTGTAACACCCTCAACAAACCACGAGTGAGCCAGCAGGATATAAAGATATATCTATTATATATATATTTGTATTTAGATAGAGATGTATTATGTAGTATAAATATACACTTACATTTCTTTATAATTGTAGTTAAAGATGCATCAAAATGTAGTATATTTAATAATATTCTGCTACAGTAGAAATTTTTTTCTTGATTGCTGCATTTCCTTGTCAGACCAGAAGTGTTGCTGCTTACATGAGTGCCTGGTGGTGGTGGACATGTGTAAGGTTCCTGTGCACACAGGGAAGGCCCGTCCCATGCTCTAGGACAGGTTATCCCAGTGCCACAGGGCTGAGGGTTCTGCTGGTGCAGCAGAGATCTTGGCCAAGCTCTCAGCTCACAGATCTCACTCCTGATCTTTTTTTCTCTCCTGCTGCTGCCAGGTGGGAAACCCTGTCTTCCTTACCTCAACACTACCTTGGCTGTGCCCCAAAATAAACCTGTGCTTGTTCCCTGCTCTGCACTGTGCTCCATAAAACAAAAAGGGCCTTTTTATTTTTGTGGCAGCAGGAGGAGCAGGCAGGCTGAGCCCTGGTGGACAGGGAGCAAGGCAAGCTGGCAGGCCGAGGATGATGAAGGTGTGCTGGCAGAATGAGGAAGAAGCGATGACATGACTCAGAGCGCTCTCTCCTGCTCTCCCTTGGTTCCCCCGTGCGTCCCAGAGGAGCTGCCGGCTCAGCAGCCCAGCCCAGTGCTCCCCTGGCTGATCTCCACACCCTCCAGCCCATCCGCCTCAGAGCTGGGTGCGCAAACAGGACGGGCTGGTTTTCAGCACAGAGGGAACAAGTCAGGCCTGGCTCTGGCAGGGCTTGGAGGCAGCACAGCTCCATTCCCTGCACAGCTCCACCCCAGCACAACTCCATCCCCAGGTGTCTATGTGGCAGTGTCAGTGTGGGCCACATAGACACTTGTACCCCAGGGGTTTTCAGTGCCACACACACTGGTGCTGGTCCAGATTTTGGCTGTGCCTCCATTCAGCATACAGGGCAGTTAGTCATCTTGCTGCAGAGATGGCTGTCACAGGTACCTGGGCTCCTGTGTACATTCCATGTGTGAGGGAGTCCCAGTCATCACCAGCATCCCCAAATTCCCTCTCAGGGTGGCGTGACCCCATGGAACTTGATTCCCTCAGCACCAAAGCCCATGGCTGTGGGTCAGGGTCAGCAGTGAGCCTGGAGCAGGAGGCTGAGCTGCTCCAAGAAAGGCAGTGGAGAAGCACAGGAAACACCTCTCCCAACACTGAACACACAACCAGGGGCTGCCCCGCACTGGGCTGCAATCGCGGTTTAACGTGTTCCCTTTCTTGCCACCCGTAGTGGGATGAACCCAGGCGGCCTGAAATGAAATAACACAAGGGGAAAACACCACATCTTTGCTTTTTTCCAGACAGGCTGGGGCCCTGCTCCAGTTGCCGGTGCATTCCTGCAGGCGCTGTGTCAGCACAGCAGTGGTGAAGGTGGCACGTGGGAGGTGGCAGCAGGCAGAAAGAGGCCATGGTAGAGGCTGCCGGGACAGGAACCCGCCCATGGAAGCAGGAGGCAGCTTTAACTGGCAGGGAGAAACAGCTTTCTGCTCAGTTACCAGCCAGCCCAGCAGGTTTCACCTGGGCATGTCCCAATGTTCCCAGCCTGCTGCACATGGCTAGTGGCTGTTTCATGGAGACACCTTCTATTTTTCATCCCTAATTTCTCCTAGTAATAACCCTGGGAAGAGCTGCCGTGGGTGCTGGAGGTGGCAGCTGAGAGGCTCAGGCAGGAGGGCTCAGTGCCCTCAGGGAGCTGGGCTCAGCAGTGGTGGGTGCTGGGAGGGAGGTTCCCCTCAGTCCTGCAGCGCACAGATCCCAGTGCCCCTGAGCTCTGCTGAGCCTTTTAGGAAGGGGAAACATTTTTTTCTGCTCTTCTCCATCTTTTCAGATTAGGAAGGCAGTAAAGCTTCTGTCCTTCAGGGCTGTTCCCAAGGGCCATGTTTGATTGCTGCAGCCAAGGAGGCTACTGTGTACCCATCCCTGGAAGTGTTCAAGGCCATGTTGGAGCAACCTGGTCTAGTGGACGATGGCCCTGGACATGGCAGATGGTTGAAACAAAGTGAGTTTTGTGTCCCTTCTAGCCCAAACCATTCTGTGATTGTATGACTCCATACCCCATGGTTGGTGTACCTGACCTTCTGTTTTGTGCTGCTGCAGTGCTGGTTTTCCAAACTAAAATACCTCTCACTTTGACTCCTGTAAGGAAGAACACTTGCTCAGCAGGTTGTTTAGGATTCAGGGGAAGAAAGTTCAGGCAGAGCTCAATTAGTCTGCTTTAATTTACATGCCAAGTTTTGTGTCTGCATGATTTGCTTCACTTGTCTGTGCACATTTAAAAGCACAAAGCAGTACTGGGGGTGGTTACTTCTACTGCACGTACTTACTGTAGAAATACAGTTGTTATTCACATGTTTACTGCCATCCTCATGATGAAACTGCTGGGTTTTCTGGCAAATTAAAAAAAAAATGTAGTGCTGTGCTGAAATGAGCAGGATATGTGGGAGGATAAAGCTGTGCAGTGCAAATCGTGTGTCTCCTCGTCATCTCTGACTGCTCCTGCTCATTTGTGCTGTCTTCCTGAGTAGTGATTAATTCTGGGAGTTCTTCTCATAAGGAATCCATGTCTGGATGCAAACTGGACAAGAAGTTGCTAAATTTCTTTGTGATGCACCTGAATTTTTTTTTACTCAGAAGCTGAGGCCATACTTGGCTTTAGTTGGAAGCAAATATTTTCTGTACAAGAAATACCTGTATTTCCTATGGCCTAGAATCATAGAATCATTAAGGTTGGAAAAGACATCAAGTCCAACCTAGGAAAAAATCCATCTCAGAAAAACCCCTCCTTGTCCATACACCATCCATTCTGACAGCAAAGTACCACATGCATCTGGAGAAAACCTGCAAAAAAATTTATGAAGTTAAAAATTAGGAAAATCATATTTTGGGAATAGAGGGAGGACCCAGATGAATGCTTTTCCCTGTGACCCGAACTTGCTGTATTTCCTATTCCTGCTTATTAAGCAGGCAGCTGACAGCTGCTGGCAAAGCTTGGGAATAGCAGAGGAGTGTAGCATGTCCAAAAGCTCTCCGGGCCTCTTTTGGGCAGCAGCCTGGGAGCAGCTCCTGAGGCAGGTTATCTATAGGCCAGCTTTGGCCAAGGATCTCTGCGTGTCCCAGCCACAAATAGCACAGCAAGCTGCTCCTTTGGCCTGTGGAAATGCTGGTTTTACTCCAGTGGGAAAGGAGAACACAAGCGTCTGTCTTGCAGGAGGACAGCAGCAGCCAGCCCAGCTCTCGGTGGCAGCTCCTGGAAGAATTATGTGGATTTTTTAATTACTCCCTCACTGTCCGCTGGTGCCTAATGAGTGCAATCAGTAGCAGCACTAATGAGATGGCTGCCCTGAGACCCATATGTGGGGTTTTGGGGATTTGGAAGATGTAATATAAAAGTATGTCTCTTATTAGGAGCAGAAGTGCTGAGTTAATAGTCCTTGGCTATTTAATTCACAAGCAGTGGTTGTCTGTGGTTCAGATCTTCAGGACTGATTAGGTATTGATGATCATGCATGAATGATTCTCTGGTAGGAAATTTTGCCAACATTTGAAGAGCAGCAAAACCCCAAACCTTGCCATCCATCCTTCCCTTGGCAACTGCAGTATGATCCATGTCCCGATCCAGTGTGGACTGTGATTCCTGCAAGGAAGTTAATTTAAATATTTTAATACCCCCTTTTTAATGTTAGGAATGGAAATGTTGTCTTATGGCCAGAAGTCTCTGAAAGCTGTTAATGATATTCGGTGGACAACACTGTCATTTGGCCTTTTGACCTGTGTGGCTGATTATGGGGCTCTTTAATGCAAACACCGACATGAAGGAATAGAGTGTGACAGTGCGGAGAGGAGCTGGAGCTTCCTACAGGCTCCAGTTCCTGCTTCCTGCCAAAGGGAATGCACAGCTCTGGTGATTGTATTCACTTGATGATTGATTGCCCTGTTTGTATTAAAATATTTGTTTTCACCATAGAACCACAGAGTGGTTTGGCTTGGGAGTGACCTTAAAGTTCATCTCATTCCACCCCCTGCCATGGGCAGAGACACCTTCCGCTATCCCATGTTGCTCCAACCTGGCCTTGGACACTTCCAGGGATCCAGGGGCAGCCACAGCTTCTCTGGGCAACCTGTGCCAGGGACTCACCACCCTCCCAAGGAAGAATTTCTTCCCATATTCCATCTAACCCTGCCCTTTGTCAGTGGGAAGCCATTCCCCCTTGTCCTGTCACTATCTGTCTGTGTTTCACATGTGTTTAATTCAAGGTGTCACCTAAACCTATTGTACCATGTCTGCATTTGAAAAATTTTGGAATACTGAACATACACCAGCTTAGAGTGCAGCACAGGGGAGCTGAACACGCACAGTCCTTTCAAAGCAACAAAAGGGAGAAGCTCTGTCTTCCCTGGGAGTGACAAATCCCAAGCCTCAGAGACAGGCAGCCGAGAAGTCCATTTCCGTGAGCAAATCCCCTCCTTTAAAGCTGCCTGTGCCATCTGGCGAGGAGCACGTCAGGGATCCGAGTGGGAAACATTTGGATTTTATTCATAGAATGTGTGTGATGCAACATGGCCTCCAAGTGCGTGATGGGGCATCAAGGCTTTTCCTGGAAATACCTGCACTGTAAACACCAAGAGTTTTAATTAAGTGTTGCTTGGTGGCATTTGATTCATCACGAAAGCAAAAAGGGTTTGAGAAAACAATGTTTTGAGTTCTTAGGTTGTAATTTGTGGTGGTTGTTAATATCCTAAGAAGGGGGTGAGCTGCTCTGATCTCCCTCTGATCCACCGCAGGAGGGGTTTCCTCAAAGACCTTCCCAAAAAAGAGCTGTGGGATTGCAGGGAAACCTGATGAAGAACAATCCATGCAACCAAAAATAATTTTCAGTTTCTCCTGAAAAAACTAAAGTATGGAGTTTTCCAAAACAGTTTGTTTTGGAGTCTTCAATTTATGAGCAATATGCATTCAAAAACTGAACAAATGTAATTAAATTACTTTATAAAGCAATTATTTCAAGCTTCTTGGAGCAGGATAAGCAAATATTAGAAATATTATCCTTGCTGAGCACAAAGCTAATTTTATAACATGTAGTAAAAGATTCTGGCAAATTACAGATATAAAGTGTGAGCATTCAAATTGTGTTTTCATGGACATGTCAAATCTGTGACTGTTTAATATGTTTTAATGTCTTGATATAATCCCTCCTCTGGCTATAACTAGATACTACTATATAAAAATAGACAATTATGTATTTTTATTTTAATATATAGATATATTAATATATAAATATGTCAATATATATTTAAAATATGTCAACATATATTTATATTTACCACATTAACTTGGTAATGCCTGCTAATTGCGTAGATCAGCTAATTAGATTGGTAGAAATGTCCATGGAAGTGTGAAATTCTGTTACAATTTTAATTAAATGACAACTTAGAGATATAAACTGTGAGCATAGGAAATCGTGCTTTGAAGAACATGTCAAATCTGTGCCTGTTTAATATGTTTTAATCTCCTGACGTACTCTACTTTGGCTATAACTGGATACTATATATATATATGAAAATATTATAATATATTCATATAGTGGTGTCTCGAGGGATCAGTGTATTAGCGCGCTCCGCCCCGCTCCCGCTCCCGCCCCCCCCGCCTGCCCCGTCGACCCACCTCCCCCCCCACTTCTCCGGTGGTACAGCCCGCGGCGGGAAACCCCGCTCCGGGCTCGCACACAAAGCGGGCGCAGTTCCAGGTGCGGCCGCAGGCGGCGCTGCGGCGCCCGCCCCGCCGAAGGGGGTGGGGGGGCCCGGATGCGGCCGCGCCGGAAGAGAAGCGCGTCCGCCCAGGGCCCGCCATCTTGTGCGGCAGCGAGCAGGGCGCGGGGGGCCCCGGTAGCATCCGCGCAGGATCCCGCCGACGGGGGCCCATCATGCCGGGACACCTGCAGGAGGGCTTCGGGTGCGTCGTCACCAACCGCTTCGACCAGCTCTTCGATGACGAGTCCGACCCTTTCGAGGTGCTGCGCGCGGCGGAGAGCCGGAGGAAGGAGAGCGGCGGCGGCGGCGGCGGGAGCCAGGCGGGCGGCGGGGCCCGCGGCGCGGCGGGCGCGCAGAGCGGCTCCTCGGGCGGGGCCGGCGGCGGCGGGGGCCAGGCGGGCGGCGGCGCGGGCAGCGCGGCCAAGCAGCTGCGCAGGGAGTCGCAGAAGGAGCGCAAGAACCCGCTGCCGCCCTTCGCCGGCGGGGACCGCCGGGAGGACGGCGGGGGCCAGCCCGGCGCGCCGCTGCGGAAGGAGGGTGAGCGGGGCCGCGGGGAAGGGAGGGAGGGCGGCCCGGGCCGCACAAAGGGGGCCCGGATAGGGTAGGGCCGAGCCGCACGTGGGGCCCGCCCGGGCAGAGGGAGCGGGAGCGGCGGCCGCGGGCCCGCCCGGCCACACGTGTCCCGCGCAAAATGGAGTCGGGCGTGCGGGGGGCGCCCGGGCCTGGCCGAGGGAGAGGGCTGACGTGAAGTGGGAAATCCTGGCAGTGTTACGGGATCGTGGAGTGGTTTGGGTTGGGAGAGGCCTTAAAGCTCGTCCCGTTCCAGCACCCTGCCACGGGCAGGGACACCTTCCTTCCAAGCCGCGTCCAACCTGGCCTTGGACACCTCAGGGATGGGGCAGCCACAGCTTTTCTGGACAACCCGTGCCAGGGCCTCAGCACCCTCACGGGGAATAATTTCTTCCCGATATGCAATCTGAACCAGCACATGGAATCCTTTTGGGTTGGAAAGGACCTGAAAGCTCATCTCGTTCCACCCCCCTGCCATGTGCAGTGACACCTTCCACCAGACCAGGTTGCTCCAAATCCCGTCCAACCTGGCATCCTGAACTCGAATCGTGTTTTGGGTGGCCGTATGGATTTGACGGGATATCTGCCAGTCCCTGGGCTTTCCAAAATCTACTCTGGTCATTTTTCTGGGTAACAGCATCGATAGCAGTCGTTAGCATTTCTTCATATATTTAAATAATAGCTCCTGTGGATTTTCAGGTGTATTTGTGTAAATCCCTAAGACATTCCACACGGGAAATTTTGGAAAAAAGAAATCCAAGTACAAATAGGTTAAAGGAATATGTTAGGGACAGAGCAATTAGTAGGACAGGCCACGCATGGAGAGGGACAGATGTGGACACATGGCGTCCCCAGCCCATGTTGTACCGCGCCCAAACTTAAACGCTCGTCAGGTACATCAGGACTCGGATTATAAGGAATCCTTGAAATGCAGCAAAGTGTGGTGACAGCAGGTGATGTGGGGGTGAGGGAATAACATGTTAACTGCAGTTTAAACGAGCATTTCAAAAATCCTGATGTTAAGTGAAAGCGTCTTAAATGCTTCAGTATTTGCATTGCAGAATGATTCTCCACTGTATTTTATGGTTTCTGAGAAAGAAATAGTTTTAATATAATTGTTTTGGAAACTTGGTCTTCAGGAACTATGTTACATTTGTCTTTGCTTATGGATCTCTTATTCCCTAACACTTGAGAGTGATTTCAGTGTAAGGGATGCTAGGATTTGTCCCCTCACAATTTGCTAAGCCAGTGTCCTCTGGAAATGTTGGTCAGGTGTAGATTCTGGTGGTGTCCCCCAAGAGGTACACCTGGATCATGGTAGTGCCTTTGGCACCATAGGAAGACACTGAGGGGTTTATGCAGGGCTGACAGACCGTGTTTACCTCCCCGTTTTCATATCTTGTTTTCAAGAACAGTGTGAAAAATTAATATTTTCGTGGCCTATTATAGTAGTGAAACAGAGAAAGTCAGGGCTGCTGTTGTAGCAGTGGCCGTGGAGCAGTGTGGTAAACAAAGTCACTTTCCAGTTTGAAAATGTCTATTTTTGTGTGTGACTGTTTTTGCACTTCTGGCATTATAAAGGTGCTTAGTGCCAAGGCTTGTTTCCTGTGTGAATGTATTTAAAACTATTCTACTACTCCACAAAGCTGCAGGTGATTTGACTGGTGAATTAGCAGTTCAAAGCTTGGTGATACTGAGAAATAACTCGTATTTTGGGTTAGGCTTCAGCTGGAACCAGGTTTTGCTGAGCACAGGGCGTTGAAGTGGAAATTCAAAAGCCATGGCTGTTCCATTCCAGTTCTGCAGCATACCTCCTCTGTGGCACCGGCCTGCTGCTCTCCCTGCTTCCCCTTCTCACATGGAATGCTTGTCCTCCTTGGAGAGCCCTTTTCCAAGTGCAGACTGGGGAGATAAACCCCTTGTTTCCTCAGCGAGTGAGGAATGCTTAGGAAACTATGGATGTCATGCAAACTTCATGTTAAGTACAGCTTGTAAGGTGAGGGAGACGTTCATCTGGGTGTGTTGGCTTGGATATCATTACAACTGTAACTTCTGTAGCCCCACCCAAATTTGACATTGCTTGTTAAGCAGGAACTTAGTTATTTAAAAAAATTCAAAAATCAGCTTTTAATTTAAAAGCTAGTTCATAATTCTTGAGCCAGTGCTTTGGCAAGAAAATGGTACAACAAAGCAGCAATATGTTTGTGCAGATCTTTCTAAAGAAGAGTAAACAAGGCCTTTCACTTGAATCTAACACAGTTTTCTACTCTTCAGATGGCTTAGTGAAGAAGAGAGTGGCCACGGGAGGTTTTTATTTAAAGTAAAAAAACCCTTTCAGAAGGCCTAGGAAGGGAGGAAGGACACTGGGCAGCCCCATGACACAGGATTCTTAAGCTATTTTAAGCAGTGCACAAGGAAGAGAATCTTTGTCAGGGAATGTGTGTTGAGCTGGGAGGATCAGTGTGGATGGGGGCACCATGTCAGTACCTGCAGTACTGGGATGCAGATGGCACCTGTCTGGTGCAGGTGGACCTGCTTGGGTTGTACTGCTTTCCAGAAGAGTTTCCAAGAACAGAATCCCAGGTTTAGGTTGGAAAAGACCTCAAAGATCCTTGAGTCAATCCTTCAGCACAGGGTCACTGTCCTAGGGAGCACAGGGTTGACTGTCTTAGGACCCAATGAGGTGATGATCACTTTGTTTTGGTGTTCATTAGAATAAAACCCACTTGTTTGTTTTTTTTTTGTTTACCTGAAAAGGACCTTTCAGAGAAAGAAAAACAGTAAAAAAAATCTTGCTTACCTTGATCCTTGTTTGAAAGTTGACTTTGTCATTTCAGCACAGATTACCAGTGTTTTCAGTCAAACAAAATTTGATTTAATTCCTGGGTAAAAATGAGACTGAGAAGAGTGAGATGCTTTACAGTGACTTTTTATGAAGGTGGAGTTGCTCAGACTATGTAGAAGCAGCTTGTTTGAGGGTGCTGGGGGTCGGTATCTGTCCCATAGCAGCTCCGCATTCCGTTGATGTGTCTGGCCTGATGTTTCAGGGATAAGGAGGATTGGCAGGAGGCCTGATCAGCAGCAGCAGCAGCAGCAGCAGGGGGATGGCAAACCCATTGACCGGAGACCTGAACGACGACCTCCCCGGGAGCGCCGCTTCGAGAAACCCGCTGAAGAGAAGGGAGAAGGGGGAGAGTTCTCTGTTGATAAGTAAGTTTTGTCTTGCAGGATAAGGAGCTTCCTACCTCTGACAGGACAGGGCTGCCCTGCCTTCTGCTGTGAAGTTAAAAAAGCTGATTGAATCATAATTAAATCGATTAAATTTTTGTCATGCAAAAGAAGAGCAGATGTCATGCAGTTCTCTTTCCATTTCTATGATTTTGTTTGTAAACTTAAGTTTTAGGCTGGGAGTGACCTATATAAACAGCTTCATAGGTGTAACTGAAATATATGGTTTAAATCAAGATACCCACCATATCTCTCTAAATCTATAGCAGATAGCTCAGGAAAGGAGATCAAGTGTAGCTGTTTCCTGCAGGATGAGATTTGTTTGCTGTCACAGCTGTGGCTTTAATCTTGTACAGCTGACTCAAAGCCAGCAGAAGTTTGTCCACGTAGGTGTTTACACCTTGGCTGCAGTGGCTTCAGACCTGGAAGTGGTGAAGTCATCTTGGAGCAACGTGAAGTTTAAAGTTTAAAGTGGCTCGAGTATTGTGAGGGATCCATAATTCAAGTAATGTTCAAATATTAAAATTTTAGGAGCCAGAATTAAAATCCATTTAAAAGTAAGTTGGATAAAAGTGAGTTAAGTTGGAATTGTAGTATCAGCTAGTTATGTTAAAGAATACAGACACTGAATTTTGGAACTTAATGCCAGAGGATGCAAACAAACAATAGTCCCGAGCATTTGTTTCTGGATTCTAAAATCTCAGAATCACAGAATGGTTTAGGTTAGAAGGGACCTTAAAGATGATCCGGTTCCAACCTTCTGCCATGGGCAGGAACACTTTCCACTAGAGCAGAGTGCTCCAAGCCCCAGCCTAGCCTCGAACACTTCAAGGGATGGAGAGTAGAAGTGGTTTTTTGAAACTAGAGCTTTGACCCAGTTACAAAGGAAAAATAAGTAAAATTAGCAAAGAGGACAAGAACAGTAAAAACTATGCTGTAGATTTTTGGGAATGAGTCACTCACATCTGTCTGTCTGTGCCAGGCCCATCATTGACCGACCCATGCGTGGACGTGGTGGACTGGGCCGGGGCCGTGGCCGCGGCCGCGGGATGGGCCGAGGAGATGGGTTTGACTCCCGTGGCAAACGGGAATTTGACAGACACAGTGGCAGCGATAGATCGTAAGTCTTTAACTTTTTCTATATTTTTTGGCTTTTCTTTACAATTCTTACACAATTGCAAATTGCTCTTTGAATCTCTGTGTCCGGACACTATGATGTTAACTCAGTTTTGTTAGTTCTGTTTCACATTCACATTTCAGCGGCCTAAAGCACGAGGACAAGCGTGGTGGCAGCGGCTCACACAACTGGGGAACCGTCAAAGATGAGCTCACGTGAGTATTCTGTCCTTGCTCACTAAACTGTTAGCAGAGTGTTAATCAGTCCTAAATAGGGCTTACAGAATGCACAGATTTACCTGCCTTTTTACCTTTGATTTTGATGATTTCACTGCTCTTCTGCAGAATTAAAAAATATGCAATTTCTTGTAACATAAGAGGTGGCTTCACTGTTAAACTGGAATTTTGGGGAAGTTTATATTGAGAGGTCTTGTGCTGATCTTTGAACAGTTCTTTTACTAGAAACTAGAACAGTTTTTAGATCAGGTTAAGCATGCTTTTTGTGTTACAAAAATTCAAGTATTACATTGAAAACTTTTAATACCCAGATCCATTTTTTGTCAGAGGGACAGAGGGAGGCGTTCAGGGAAGAGTTTGGGAAAACCATTAGTTGGGTGAAAACCATAGAATTTGAAAGGCACAGGCAGCACCAATCCTTAATAAAATCGTAAATCCACTATAGATCTTGATTGTTAATCTCATGTAACTTTAAAGAGGGATGAACTTGTAAAAAGCCCAAACTCCAACCGTTATGTAATTGCAGTGAATTGGATCAGTCAGCTGTAACTGAGGAAACGCCAGAGGGAGAGGAGCATCCGCCTGCTGATTCTGAAAATAAGTGAGTACCACCTCTCTTCATGTGTTTGGTTACTCCAGAGGTACTAGTGCTTTGCCTTCAACCTCTGACATTTATTCCCATATCAGTTTTTCTGAATTCAGATTTGTCAGTAGATGATCCACAATGCTGCTGAACCACTGTTGTGCTAAAAACTGCATGACTGAAAACTGTGGTCTTGAAACTGTTCCTTGGTGTCCTGCAGGCTCTTGGATCACTTTCAGATTTATTTATTTATTAATAATAACTTCTAATACACTTTGGGTCTTGGGATTGCAACTCCTCATTCCAAATCCAAAAGAACTCGTGCTCAGAACTGGGTAGAACCAACAAGCAGAAGGGACAAAATGCCAGTGGAGGGCAACTTTTTTAACCTTAGTTTTCCAAATCAACTTTGTGTCACTGGCTGTAAGAGAAAGGTTGTATCTCTAATTCTCCAGCCTCTGTGTGTGCAGGCAGTTTTCAGAGTTGCCTGGATCTCTTTCCATTTCATTTGGACACTGTTACAGAAGGAACCAGTGACTGGGTGAGTGAAAGAGTAACCAGAGAAGCGGAACAAGTGTTACTGAGTTGGTGTGAAAATATGATGAAAAGTTAGTATGGTGGCACAGTACAATAAAATACTGTATTGTAATGAGGAATGTGCTTTATAGTGGATTCAAAAAAAAATGGATAAGACAGAACTTCGATTTCTGATATGGAGTTTGCTGTACCTTGATTTCCTCACTAATAACTTTGGCAAAGAGGGTGCAGCTACTGCCTAGAGAGTAAGAAATGGATTTAGTTTAACTGAAAAAAGACTAAGTGTTCTTACTTCTCCAGTGTTGTGATCCAAGGTTAAGGACATTTTTAAGGACTTAAAACTTGAGCGTTCGTCGGAAAATGCAGGCTAGCTAATCCTTTAAAAAATTCTATGTATTGGAAATCTGGATATATAAAATTTGCTCTGTCTGCAGTATTCCCTGGATCTTTAGCAGTAGCAGTGTTACTTGCACAACTCTGCTCTTTGGATGGTCTTTTCTTCCTCAGATCTGCAGAAAATTCTTAGTTTCAAGCATAAAACATCTGTTGTAATCACAGTTGTCTTTATAGAAAAGCATTTTTACATGGGTTACTTTTCAGATTGGCTGGTTTGGTGTGGATCTCTGCCTTAAATGTTTCACTGCAGTAAAATGTTCAAGGCAAAGATATTACCTGCACAAATCAAGTTTTTCTGATTACATACAATGTCAAAAATCACTCTATCCTACACAATGAGAAACGAAATACAGTAATCTTGACATAAAACCTCTGTGTTATTACATGAAAATTAGTGGCTACCAAATAAAGTCTGTTTGCCGCTCTAGTTTTCTGTAAATCAGAAATTTAGTTGCATAAACACACTGAACAGTGTCCAGAGGCTTGACGTCCTGTGTAGCTGGAACATGGTCTGTTACTGGGCATGGTGGTTGTGTGTTTTACTAAAAGTAGCTCTTTGGCAGAAGGCAGAGGTGATGTATCTCACAAGTAAGTTTTGTGCAGTTGTTTTTTCAAGTTAGCTGAAAGTAAAAGTTGTTTACATAATTGTCTTTGGTTTAATAAAGGAAGCAAACTCTCCAATTTAGATTATATTCTATTTTTTAAAAAAACTAAAAAGCTTGAAAACTGGGGGAAGAACAAGGTCTCACTGCCTTAACTTGAACATTTTTGAGAGAAGTGCCTCAGAAAATGGGTAAAGAAGCTCCAAACATGTCCATTGCAGAAGTTAGACTTGAACATTTAGAAATAAAATTGTCATTAATGTAGAGAATTGATGGCACAGGTCAGTTTTAATTTTGACATTTTGCTGTGCTCACCATTTAGTTGCTCAAAGGTGGCTGGGTGTAAATTTTTTTTTTTTTTTTTGTACTCTGGCTAAAGGAGATGAATTTTCCTGTGGTGCAACTGTGTGTTTACGTACATACAGCTCTTAACTTCTAAATACAGGATTTATAAATTTATAAGTATAAAAACAGGTGTAGATTTATAGTGTAATTTATTATCTGGTGCCAACTAACTAGCAGATGATTTTGGAGTTGTATTTAGAGTATAAATTCTAGGTCATGAACATAATATCCATGAATTTACTGCAGAGAGAATGAGGTTGAAGAAGTTAAGGAAGAAGGCCCTAAGGAAATGACCCTGGACGAGTGGAAAGCCATTCAGAGCAAGGATCGTGCAAAAGTTGAGTTCAACATCCGTAAACCAAACGAGGGGGCTGACGGACAATGGAAAAAAGGATTTGTTCTTCACAAGTCAAAGAGCGAGGAGGTAAAGTGACTTTCCATGCTTGTAGCATCCAATTTGTAAAGGCTTTGTTCTTGATAGGCATTTCTTGGAATGGAAGCACTGTTGTGTGAGACACTGACCTGCAGCTGCAAGTTTATAAAGTGGAACAACATTCTTTCAGCAGAGTTGAAGTTCTGCAGTAGCACAAGTGACCATTCTGACTGTGGTTGGTTTTAGGTGAGCTGTACCCTTAGGCTGGTGTATAGGCTGGTAAAACCTAGAAATAAGCCTGGATTACTGCTGCACCTGGGCAGGTAACTGTGTAAGAACTGCCTCTTGGTGAGGATTTTAGAGAAAGGTTGTCAGATTTTCTTGTTAAACAAGGAAATGTAATGCTATTTAGCAATTTAGCTCTTAGGCAATACACAAATTTATGGTGCTTGCTAAACACAGTGTAAAATTGAGGGAAGACTGGTTATGTCTCAAGAGACCTTAATACCTCAGCTGTGTACCTTCAATTTCTAACATGGGTGTCTTCTCATTTTGTGATATATAGACAAGATTTTGGGAAACCGGTTGAAATACGTTCATGTGCATCAGTGATGCTCAGCACAGTTGCTATCGAATTGTTTTAAAATCGGTTTCCTCAAGCATACTCATTCCAGACATTTCGAAGTGTTAATTATTCTTTCCAAGAGTGTCAAGGAGAGATGTACAAGGGAGGGAAGTGCTGAGAGTTCTGTTTTGTAATGCAGGGCTGCCTTAATCTTTGGTTTTAATCTTCACTTTTAACACTCTGTAATATGTTAAGTAGCTCACTTAAGAGATTGGTGGCTGCAACTTTGTATACAGATGGTTATGGCTCCTTTGAAGTAACTAGATAATATGTAATACTCAGCTTGGTCTCCTAATATGTATTCCTGCTTTTTCACATCTTGCCAGTTTTTATCCTGTGAGCTGGGCCATGATACAGACCGGGAGGTATTTTCCAGTTTTCCAATGAAAACTCTGTTTCTGTTCTCATTGAACTCACTCTGAGTTTGACTTGGTCACAGTCAGGCTATTTTCTTGCTGTATGAGGTAGTTCAGTTCTTTAAATGATTGCATGTCTCTGTTTTCCTTAAGCTGTTTAATGAAGTGTTCATTAAATGCTGTTTTCTCTCGCTTGTGTAGAAAAGGGAATTTGAGTTACACCTAATGTTCCTGTGTACTAAGTATTTATGTATTTTACTGAGATTTACTAAATTTACTAAACTTCAAGTTCCCTTAATCTTTCTGATTCAGGTTTATTTGACATTTCATCAGCTGAGGACAGTCTTTTTTAACACATGAGCATGTGTGATAGTATAAGATGACGGTACTCGTGAGTGATTTAGGGACTAGAAAGATCCATACTGTGTTTTCCATTCGAAAACTGAATCAGCACTTAATGAAAAAAAAATGAGGAAAAAACCCCGAAGAACAGACAAATCCAAACCAAACCAATTAGAATAATCAATTTACTTCCGTGGAAGAACTGACATGATTAGTAGATTGTTCTATTGAAATAAATAAGTTGGATATTTTTAGCACTATCACGTAAGAAGTTAACAGCCTCTTGCTGCGTAAGCATGAAAGTGAGGTATTAACAAATCTGCCTTTAAATTTAGATGCTTTTAGCCTGCTTTATTGTCTGTCCAGCAGATGTGTCTCCCCATCTCACTTATCCATTGTTCCCTGATCCCAGGGGAAACAGTGTGGGGATTTTCTCTCTGGATTATAAGAGAATAGCTCTGTAATACAGTTGTTAGGAAAGCCTTTGCTGCAACTCCTTTGTTGAAGGTGGAATATTCAGAAAACATCCCAGTCACCTGCTGTTTTCTCTCTTTGTCCCCTTGGACTTACTTATGAGTCACGAAATTCAGGTTGCTCTAAGGTTTTTGTGATTCTTATTGTTAAGAAGAGAGATGAATGTGAGGAAGTGATTTGGTTTATAGGTAAGTTCTGGTTTTCAGCCCCAAATCTTCTGTGTTCTTATGGCTGAAAACCACCTTGTGTCCCAGTAGATTTTCTCAGAAATTTGGATTGATGTATTGTGATGAGCTCCCTCATTCCTATAGTAGAGAACTACTGAAAAATTTCCCTTGGAGTCTGTGGGAAAAGGGAGTCTGAGGATCTAGTGCTGTTCATCTGCCTTGGTCTTGGGAAAGAGCTCTCCTCCTAATCCTCCTCACTGAGGGGTGAAATGCTTGACCGTGTCTGAGGTCTTTCCTCTTTTTCATTTTTTCTCTGCAGTTACTAGAAAGTGATACTTTGGGTAAAATGAATTCTCAATACTGTCTCAGATTCTTGCTGGTTTAATCTGAAATCCATGGACATTGGCAGTCCTGGTGTGATGAGCCTCTTTCCAGGAGATTGGGTTATGCCATAAAAAGAGAGATCCTCTTTTTAACTTCTTTGCAGCGGGTTTAGGACTTGAGTCTTTAATTTCTACAAAAAAAAAAAAAACAAACCCAAACCCAGGAGGGGGTTACACTGTGGACAGATCTTAAAATTTATTCTGAAAGTTGGATGCAGGACTCCTGGAAAGACTGATACACTAATCAGTTCCTGCACTGTGTACCTGCTGTGCTTCTTCCCTGTGCCTTCAAAGCTTCTCACTAATCCGATCACTGCCTTAAAGGAGGTTGCAGTGGGAGACTGAGAAATACATTTTGGAAAAGAATAGTTCATCTTCTCAAAACTGGGAGGAGCAACTCTTGGCTGGAGGCTCTGCAGGAAGCTTTTCCATTAACAGTGATTTTAACATCCCACTCTTCCCTGCCCATCTCCCCACGGTGCTGGAGACCATCCTGCATGCGTGGTCTGTGCCAGGGCTCCCAGCAGCTCTTGGTGAACCTTCCTGGTGTCCATCTGAGCTTTCTCTTGTCTCTGCCCCTGTGACACATCCATCCTCTAAATCTCTCTGGGTGCTTGCACAGCTTCATCTCATCCCTTTGCTGCTTCGTGTGCTCAGTGACATCTGTACCCAGCGAGTTCATGTGACCTGATTACCTGTTGTTTCTGTATGTAGTTGAGTCTCATTTCTTCCTTTTGTTTTCTCCCTTTGTTCTTTTGTCACTTTGGCGTGGACATGCAACTTTCATCAGACAAAGGCGATGACAGAAATGCAGGGGAGTCTGCTGGATTCAAATGAGGTACTGATGCTTTCTATCTAACTGGGGATACCTGTGTGTTAGCATGAGCCCCTCCAGAAGGGAAGGTTTGCACAGTAAAAACTCACCAAAATAGAGAATACAAGTGGATTCACTATGGAGCTTTTCTGTCCATGCCTGTTGTCTCACTGTGCACAGCACCCTTCATGATTAGTCCCCTTGCTCCTTGTTCAATCGATTTCAAACCTTACCAGGAATGCTTCTATCATGAGTCGCTTTACTTTTGTTGTTGCTGGTGTTTTTACATCTTTCACTGTCTGCTTTGGCCCTCTTGGTAATTTGTTCTTAATTTTTGACAGCCTTCCCCAAGGCCCCTTAGTGCAGCACTGGTTATGAGATCAGAGCACATTTAAATGTTTCCAAAGATTATTCAGGATAAGCAATTTGTCCAGTATGTCTGTGTCTGTTGTCACTTAAGTCATTTAAGAGGCTGAGGAGAATGTGCCAAGTCTTTTGCTGTTGTTTTAAATAAGCTTTAGTTACTCTGGATAGAGGAATAGGTTATGTGTGGAATTTGCTTTTTGTTGTTTCAGTGGTTAAAGTTGTGAAAATAGAGTGGTTTTTGGTAAACTGTAGTGATTTTTTTTTTATTATTTAACAAAAACATCCTAGGGAAGAAAATCACAGAATTACTGTAGAAATCCTTGACATTATCGCTCAGAAAAGAGAATGTCACATGGCTGCCAGTAGATGAAAATAAAATGTCAGTACCCTGCAGTGATTAAAACTGTAGATAAAAAATAAAGTAGTAAGAAAGGAATCAAAACCACAACTAAGGTACTTTGTGCTGTTTTGCAGAGTGTTGGTGTAGTTTAGTTTTGAGTAGTGCCTTGTTAGGCTGAGGTGTGGAATGACTTTTCTCTGGAAAATAACTGCTCAGGTGAACTTCCTAAGGCTGGCAAAGAGATCTCTGAGGGAAGGGTGTACAATTAAATCTATAAAATCAGGAGTGGAGTGGGGACCAGTTGTTATGTGGAATCCATCCCAGTGGAATACGTTGGAAATAAAGCAGCGTGGAGGGTATTTCTCATTGTGCTTAATTAAACTGGAGAGAGACTGTTTACAAGGGCCTGGAGGGACAGGACAAGGAGGAATGGCTTCCCACTGCCAGAGAGCTGGGTTAGGTGGGATACTGGAGAAAAATCCTTCCCTGTGAGGGTGGAGAGGCCCTGGCCCAGGTCCCCCAGAGAAGCTGTGGCTGCCCCATCCCTGGAAGTGTCCAAGGCCAGCTTGGACGGGGCTTGGAGCAACCTGGGCTAGTGGAAGGTGACCCTGCCCATGGCAGGGGTGGAATGAGATGAGCTTTAAGATCTCTGCCAATCCAGGCAATTCTGTGATGATTCCATGAAATGGCAGTGCCATGCACTGTAGGATATTGGGGGGGCACATGTACAGCTGGGCAGGAAGAGGGTCCATGAGAGTGATGATGGAGAAGAGTTGTTATGGCTCTGTCCATACTGGTGCTTGTGACTGACCTGTGGGATCCCTGACAGCAGCTTTGATTTCAGACTGCTCCATCCCTTGGCAGCCTTGTGAAGGCTCCACAAATGGTAGTTGAAGCATACACAGCTTAATTGCCCAATAAGTTGCCTTTGAAAGTCACAATGTTGTGTAACTACACTAGAAAAGTAAATTGGAGTCAGGAGACTTGAGCTTGCACGTTGCACTTGTGTAGGGAAGCCAAGCAAGTGGTAATTGCTGTGCCAGGAGTTGGGGGCTAAGAGGGCAAGAAAACATTGTATGTTGTCATGGTACCAAAACACGATGATTAGGCCGTGTGGTAGGCAGAGTTTTAGATTCTGTGTATCATCCTAAGTGCCAAAAACTGACTTGCACATGGAAAATTTTTTTATACAAAATAAGAAAAAAGTGCTTTTTAAAGCACTTGGATGAGTTAATTGTACAATTGAAATACTCAAATATGCTGAATAATCACATTGATGGGACTTGGTATAACTCTTGGGACCGTCACTTATTCCCTGATGCTCAGGTTTCCCCCTGAATGCACTGGAAACTAACCAGTCAGGGAATATCATGGCAAAGGTGATGGGAGCCATATTTTCCAGTGTCATTGGTAAGAGTCATTCTTACTGTGTTTTATCTCCTCTAGTTATGTGTGTTTGAACTCTTTATGCCTCATTTGCTGTTACAGTGAATGCAAAGCAATGAGAGATTGCCAACAATTCCTGGGCTTTAAATATATATACAGGGCTAACAAAGTGTAAATCCTCATGGAGCAAAATAAGGATGGGTGACCAAGTATTGAAAGAGTGGAATGACTTAATAGAACCAGAGCATTTTTCAGGATACAAAATGAGAATTGCTAGAACACGAGGTTCAGTACCGGCATGGTGATAGTCAGTTTGGTCTTAGATAAGCCTAAACATGTTCTTCTGATGGAATTCCAGGAAGAATTCCTTCCTGGAAAGGGTGGTCAGGCACTGGAAGGGGCTGCCCAGGGAGGTGGTGGAGTCCCCATCCCTGCAAGTGTCCAAGGAAGGACTGGACATGGCACTCAGTGCTCTGGGCTGGGTGATAAGGTGGAGATTGGGCACAGGTTGGACTCGATGGGCTGGGAGGGCTTTTCCAGCCTCAGTGTTCTGTGTACTCCTGAAATGCCTTGGAAACACAAAACACCTTTGCTCAAGTGCTTGCTTGCTTCCCTATGTGGTCTGCACAAATGGTATGACTTGATGTCTGATGAGAAATTCCAAGTTTCTTGGATGACTTGGGGAAGTGGAGGATCAGTTTTCCAGTGGGATTGGAGGTGAGCACGGGCTGTGGTGGCACAAGCGCAGCCACGGGTGCAGAAAAGGTGGTGATTTTTCTCACTCATGGAGAAACCCTTGTTCCAGGCTCATGCTGAGGACTCTGTAATGGATCATCACTTCCGCAAGCCCGCGAACGACATCACATCCCAGCTGGAGATCAACTTTGGAGACCTGGGCCGCCCCGGCCGCGGCGGCAGAGGGGGCCGGGGGGGCCGAGGGCGCGGAGGCAGGGCCAGCCGTGGAGGCAGGACTGACAAGGTGAGTGCTGCAGCTTCACCCACACAGGGGTTGGTTTCCTCTTCTTGGGATTTCCCTACAGGTTGTTTTAAGTGTCTTCCTTATTTCTGGGGGAGATGCTCTGACAACAAACAGCACATTTCTAAACCAACTGAGGTGTCGTTTCTTACAAGCTTACTTTAAACAAGGTTATTGAATGTTTGAGAGGAGTTGTCATTAAACACAAAAAAAAGGAGGGTGGGGAGTAGGCTGAATTAAAAAAGGCACCTATCTTTGTGTTTGAACCTGAAAAATTACTTTTCAGGCTGGACAGATCTGAATGTACCATGAGCTGCTTCAGTTTGTGCCAGAGCAGATCCCCAAGTGCTGGAGTGGTTATTTTCAGACACAGTGAGGATACTTTCTGGACATTGTGACCTGTTGGGGGTGACAGACTGGTTTTACAGCTGCATGTCATATCTTGAATTTGAGGAGTTTAGATTTTGCATAGGACAATACAACTCACTGTTTTTTTTCTAACCTTCAGTAATTTTTTTCCTTCTCTGGTGCTAAAGCACTAGGGAGATACCCTGGAAAAGTACTGACTGAGGTTTGGGAAAGAACATATGAAGTTGAAGTACTGTAGTATAACTACAGAGAAGATTTGATTTAATATGGATCACTTACTTGGCCCAAAGACATCTAACCAAATTATTACTAATTAGAAAATGAGCTCAGTCTGTGTGCTGTGGCTTCACACAGATCAGACTTGCTGGTTTTTGTCTCTTACAGGAGACAAAGACCTTTTTTCTATAAGTTTTAGGCTTATTAGTTGGGTAACTCCTTCCTGATACCAATATAAGAATGTTTTAAAGAACTTAAATTAAACAGTGGTGGTTTGCTCTGAGTTGTTTCACTGATACTCTTCAAGAATGCTGACTTGAAGTAGTTGAAAGCTTTTCTGCACCTGATTGTGTGTTACCTTTGTTTCCTTCCAGTTGGTTAAGGAGTTTGACGTGATCCACACACCCAACCAGGTTGGTGATCTCTGCACGTGTGTTCCCTCTGGGCGAGGACCAAAACCCCTCATTTTTTTTGGATGGCTTTCTGTTGTGTGCTGAGCAACAGAAGATGCTGAGACTGTAGCTTAAAACCCTGCTGTTACTTTTTAATTCTGATTTGTGACCCAAGGAGTCTTAGCTAGGCAAGACAGGATCTTAGTCTTGCCCATAGGTGTTGATACAACATTTTTTGGAATGGTTTAAATGTATTTCTTGATAAATTAGTACCATGACAGGAAATGCCACTATATTGGCTCTTCCTTGTCTACTCATCCATATCCCTCATGGACAAAGTGAAGAGTATCCTAAAATACTTAATGTCTGCATTTCATTGCAGCACTGGTTTTTACATGTGGTTGAGAGCCTTTTAAAAAACCCTTTTGGGGTGTACTCAGGAGATTCTTGGCTAATGTATGAATTTTTAGGGCTAGATTGGCACAAAAATTCTTCCTATCAATGTGTGGTTTGTGACTTGGGAAAAATTGAAAGTGGAAAACGAAATTTGTGCTACAAACAGGCCTTCTGTGTAACACTTGAGTCGTGTCCCTCAGGAAAGATTGGTGGCTCTGTGCCAGTACAATGGCATGAGCTCACAGGAAAGGATCTGCCGATGGCAGGGGGTTGGAATTAGATGGTCTTTAAGGTCCCTTCCAACCCAAACCATTTCAGGATTCTATGATTCTATGGAACCTTGTGCAATAATGATGAGCAAGCACAGTTTACTTGCCTAAAATTCCTCTTCAGATAGTTTTGATTCCAGAAGAACTATAAGAGACTTTCTAGTCCTTGGAATAGTTTTAAAAAGTTGCCTTTGCACTGCATTGTCCAACCCCAAACTTTTCACTCAGCTGTGCACCTCTAAACCAAGGTAATAACTCTGACATTTCTCTTTCAGTCAAGTGCTTCTGCTCCTGACGTAGATGACCCAGAGGCTTTCCCAGCTCTGTCCTAAACTGGATGTCATAAGCCAACCCTGCCCTGGTCGGGCCCTCCTCTCCGAGGCTTGCATGCTTAAGGATCCTAAAACAACTAAGAAACTTAAAAAAGAAAAAAAAAAAAAGAGACTGTCATTCATACCATTCACACCTAAAGACTGAATTTTATCTGTTTTGAAAATGAACTTCTCTCGCTACACAGAAGCAACAATATGGTAGTCAGTTTTGTATTTAGAAATGTAATGGTAGCAGGGATGTTTTCATAATTTTTTCAGAGATTATGCATTCTTCATGGATACTTTTTTGTATTGCTGCTTGAAAATATGCGTTTCCAAACTTGAAATATAGGTGTGAACAGTGTGTACCAGTTAAAAGCTTTCCCTTCATTTGTGTTCATTTTTTTAATTCAGGATTTTAGACTTTTTTCCCCCAACTCCAGACTGGGTTTTAAGTCTTGCACACTATTTCCATATCCTTAATTCCTGTTTAGCAGATTTTTCTCAGCCCCTGGTCTTTTGGAATATGTGGAATACTAATTTGGCAGACTGTTAGTGCTGTATGGAATGAACTCCTGGAGTACTTAAGTTTTAATGCTTAATTTCAAACATGGAAAACCAGTAATTTTTCATCTCGTTTGGGTAGTTTGTTTACACTAAGCCTTTATACAAAATTGATACCAGATACTTGAAATCAAGATTGAAAGCACATTGGTTTGTAGTTCAATACCTGTATTGACCCAGAATGATGTGTGGGTAACTGGCCTGAAAACCAGGTTTTTAAAATTAATGTATCCCACCTTCACTCACCCTTCTGACCTTTATTCCCTCCTCGTTCCTTCAACAGAACAAGATGCTTTGTTGGCAAAAAAAAAAAAGTTTTTAAATTACCTTTGCTTTTTGTTTGAGAGGATACCCTGAGATTTGGGGTAATTCCTGTTGCGGGAGCTGGGATAGCCTGAGATGGGGGTAATTCCTGTCATTGGAGCTGGGAGGTGAGGGAAGGCAGTAGCTGTGACTCGGCCGTCCACATGGACTCAGGTGGGATGTGGGATTGAGCAGCACAGTCTGGCTGATGGTACATCAGCACCTGCTGTATTCCGAGCACTGCTCCCACAGCTTCTGGGGAAGGAACCCCAGCCCTTTGCTAGCTCTGACAGGAGGGATTTTTGGCTCATCATCTCAGGTGGAGACATGGCACAACACAACAAAAAGTGCAGAACAAAGCCCCAACACTTCAGCTCTCCATCAGAATTTAGCCCTGGTTTTGTGCAGTGCTCAAGATCCGTTGGGTAGATCACCGTGAATGTTTTTCTGTGAGTGATTGTAAGAAACCCCTTCTCCCCCTCTGAAAATTCACTGTAGGTTTAATTTCATCCCTGTGAGCAGGAACGTCACCACACACAAAAGGAGTTGAGCAAATAACTAATAAAGAGAATTTCTTAGGGTTTTTATCTGCAGCATTTGTTAGGAGATCAGGAACAGATTTCCTGCTTTATTTCTAGTTTTACTCTTTGGACAGCTTAGAAAATATTTGTAGTTTCTTAACTAGGTAGATAGAAAACTAAAGGTAATGTGCTATTTTTTTAAAAACTGTACAGGACTGGCAAGAAGTGTTGGAGACCTTTGGGTATAAAATCCCAACCTCCTCAGATGTGGTGTTAGTGGCTGGCTTGCTTTTCCTGAGCAATTTTCTACAAGCGCTTGTGTTGTGAACCGCTGTGGATATCATTTGTCTCTTCAGTACACTCACTTGTATTTAAAGCTCCAGGGTGTGAGGAGGAGGGTGGTAAAATCTCTTGGTTCAGCTCTCCTGACCTTGCACTCAGTGTGGGGCAGGTCCAATGTCGAGTTGTTCCTCTTCCCCACCTTTGTGGTTTGGTGGGATGTGTTGCAGTTCCAGTGCTGGGAACACCTTGGATAACACAACTAATTCCTTATGCAGAAACACTTAGAGCAGAACTTTCTCTGGAGTATAGGCTTCCTTCCCCTTTTCCAAACTCTGCCATTCCAGTTGCCATTCTGCTTTTTCCCAGGTGATTCTGAGCAGGGATGTAGGACCCTGCAAGCTGGATTTAACCAGCTGCTTTCCCTTCTCCTGCCATGTAGCACAAAACAGTCCCAAACAGCACCTCATGTGTGATTTTCAAGACAGCTTGTACTTACACATGGTCCTGCTGTTCTGACAGATGTAAATCTGCCTCTTTAAGTCCATTTGTGTCAAGAACTGAAACGTGAACATTTATCTTTAATATTGGTGGGTGTTAACTGAAATAAAGGTTTATTTTCATGCTCTTTTAAAGAAATGTCCTGAAAACACATGGAAATGAAACCACTTAGGTTAATAGTGTCCCATCCAGGTTCTGCCTCAAGAGGTCCAGCCTGCCTGTGGTGGTGCCTGGGCATTCCCATTAATTTCCAGTAGTTATTTATGACTAAGGATCTTGCTGTTAGGAACATTTTCTGTCCTCTTGCTGCTTCTGCTGTCACAACAAATCTAGAGGACTAGATCTTTTAAAATCTGATCCATTGGAAAAGATGGTAAAGCAGAAAAAGAAACACGTGATGCAGACTGGCTTTGGAACAGAACGATGGAAAAGTCAGAGCATGCAAGTTCATCTTGCAGCTGGAATGCCAGGGGTGCTGGGAGCGAACAAGGGTGATGAACCAGTGCAGAGATTAGCAGGGTGTGGGAAAAGACTTGGATTCTCCTAGAATGTCAGAAATCGGTGTGAAGATGTGCAGCTAGAGGGGCTGAGACCACCCTGACCTGTAACAGCTCTGGCTACAGTGATGGGTTTGCGTAGCCACACCTCTGGACTAATAAAGGCAGGTCTTGGATCTAAAGCTGCCACTTTCAGCATGTACCAACCTGCTGCTTTCCTAAAATCATTCCAAGGACCACACTGCCTTCCCTTTGTACTCCTGGCCTGCTATGCCATCTCCAGGGACCAGGCCTGGGGCTTTCAACAGGGCTGAGTGTCCCAAGCAGGGTCAGTGAGGTGGGCACTGGCTGGGGAAGGGTGACCTGACTGGGGGAAAATGTTTCCTTTGCCGTTATTGGGAGACTCGTGTCCTTTCCTGGAACACTTCTAGGTAGGAGTTATAAAAGTCTGATCATTGTCCTACTAATGATTCTCAACTTAAAGCTTGATTTAAACTGCCCTGTGTGGAAGTTTTATCTGGAGACTTGCAGAATGAGGAGAAAATGGACTCCAGTGTTCTGTTTGTATGTTGAAGATCAACACACAGAAGTGGATGAATGACAAAGTAGTGCTTTTAAAAAACACCAAAAACACTTTTTTGGCTTCTGACTGCCTTTCTGGGTGTCTAATTTGGTTGTACGCAGCTGACTTGAGGTACTGATTTGTGATATGATGCCCAGCCAGAGTCCTCTTGCCAGGGAGGTTGCCAGGTGAGGTGTGGAGAGCAGGAAACTGGTGTCACAGTCCGGATGGAGCTGAGTAATGGGAATAACCTGGGGCTGTTACGAGCTCCAGGGGCAGCTTATGGGTATTGACAGGCACCAGCCTGTCCTGCAGTGCCTTTGCACATGGGAGCACTGGGGCTTCCTGTAGAAGGTAACACCGCCACAACAGGAATAAAAACAGGGAACAGGCTGACAGAGATCCCCCCAGACCCAGCCCTGGGGATTTGCTTGTCTCTTCACACACAGGGCAGTGTGGAAAGCCCCAGCCTTGGGGTATCAGCCTCATGGTGCCAGTGCATCTCTGTCACAGCTCTGCCGTGAGACCTTTGCTGTTCCTGTCAGGTGGGATAATGGCTGTCCATGGAGGTGCTCTGGGATTGTGGTATCACAGAAGGGTTTCATCAGCAGTTTTGCCACTGCTCAGCAGCTCATGTAGCTGTCAGTGGATGGAGAGTGGCCACCTGTGCCTGGGGAGGAAGAGGAGGGTGCTCCAGGTAAGTTCAGGCCTGGACGACTTCATCTCTAGCAGCAATGTTTCGGCTTTATTTTTATTTTTAAAGATGCCTTGTTCTGTGTAAAGCTGCAGCATAGCCCTGGAGCTTGACCAGAGAAAACAACAGGAAACCAATTTCAGATTTCCAACATTTTATTTATATACACACACATCTAGTAAACAAAGTCATTAAATGTGTAACACACTTCAAACCTGTAATTAGAATACTTCAATAAATTATTATAATTCCTCTTGACAGTCCATTTGGCTGAGTGCACGTGCTGCCTGCTGCTTTTGTTTCTGGGGAGGAATTCTTTTGTGAACTGAGCCAGGAAGTCCCAGCCGTGTCCCTCAGTGCCCCCATGGGACTGGTGTCACTGGGAGCTCTGATTTTGGGCCAGTGGAGAAGCAAAGGCTGCAGCCCCTGTCCTGCTGGGGCTGGATGCTGATCTTTCATCCTTTCCTCTTGTAGTCCCTTGCTCTTTCAGGCTGAAGTGATGTTGAGCACAGCTCTGATTCCTGGGGTGGACCCAGCCAGGCTGGGCCATGTGTGACCAGGCAGTGGGACAGGGCTTGAGGTGACCTGAATAATTAATGAACCTCTCCCAAAGCCAGCTCTGCCATTCCCAGCTGTGCCTTTGGTTCCACCTGAGTGCTGTGGGTGAGCAGATGTCATGTTGAACAGGGAGGTGTGACTTGGCAAGGTTTGTGAGTCAGGGTTTATGTCACCTACAGGTGCCAAGTACAAGTGACTGGACTGTCTGTCCACACTGAAATGCTTCATAAAGTGCAAAACACCAGGCCAGGCTCCCCTCATCCACCTACCTTGTGAAGGAGCTGCAGTTGAGTTTCACTCTGTCCAAAGTGAGATTCCCTTCACTGCAGAGGGTGGGTGCCAAAAAGGAGGTTGGGAAGATGGACAGCGGGTGGCACTCGAGCTCTGGGTGGACCATGGGAGTGTCTGTGGGCAGGGGCAGGTCTGTGGGGCCGGGGCTGGTGATGTACTCTGGCAGGTCTGTGGGGTGATCCCTGGTGGTGTCTGAGGGCGGGGGCAGGTCGGTGGTGCTGGAGTTGGTGATATACTCGGGCACAGGCTGCAGGTGCTCCGTTGCTTCTACCACCAGCCTCTGGTACATCTCAGGGAGCTGCTGCTCCTCCCCTGGCTCCAGACTTGAGCTCTGCCGTGTCCAGTCCCCGTGCCCGCTGCTGCCAGCGCTGCCCACTGGGAGCTTGTCCCCAGGGGCCAGGGGATCAGGCTGCACAAAAGCTTCCTCTACCAAGGTTGGTTCAGGCTCTTCAAAACCGACAATGCTGGGCAGGAACAGGATGGAGAGTGAGCTCAGCTCTGCCTGTGAAGGGACATGGAATTAATTCTGTGGTGAATATCCTGAGACATCCCTCCCCACAGCAGCTCATCCTGCTAAAAACAAAAGATCTCTGCATTCTTCTTGCATTTAATTTGCTCAGCACATCCTCTGGTCTAACGCGAGCACAGGGATTATCCACTGCCAGAGATTGCTGGATTTGCTGCTGGAGGAGATTACTGGCTTGCATGGCTCCAATCACTGGCTTTTTTGAAGGCTGTGGGATTAGAATGCAAAACCCCTCTAATTTACCTTGGTAGCCGTGAAGCTCTTGGCCCACGTGGCGTTAGCGGGGTCGGGAATGGCTTTGTTCTTGCACTGTGGCAGGAGCTTGGAGAGGAGCGAGTGGAACCTGCAGGGGGGAGTAATTCAGTTAAAGGCAGGAATGGGGATACTGCAGCACCCATGTGCTCCTCAGGGTGGGATTAACCCAGGAGCTTGGTGTGATTGTGGATCTGCCCCCAGGTGGGTGGGGTTAATTCCCAAGGCTGGTACCCCTTCAGTTTGGTTTTGGTGGAAGCAGACCTTAAGATCTGCATCAAAAATTCACAGTATCTGTGGACATACTTTAATTTCAGTAGGAGTTTTTATTATAATTCATGTGCTCTGAAACCTGCATTCCAAAGAATCCTCGCTGTTTCCCAGGTGTCCTGAGAAGACAGGACCATGCCATAGGACAAATGAGAATGGTATTAAATTAAAAGAGGATCAATTTAGATTTTTTGTTAGGAAGAAGATGATTACAATGCACTGGCACAGATTGCCCAGAGAAGCCGTGGCTGCCCCATCCCTGGAAGTGTCCAAGTCCAGGTTGGATGGGCTTGAAGCAACCTGGTCAAGTAGAAGGTGTCCCTGCCCATGGCAGAAGTGGGACTGGATGAACTTTAAGGTCCCTTCCAACCCAAATCAGCCCAGGATTTAATTCCTTCTAATAATTATTCCAGTTTTACTGTAACTTAACAAACGGATCCACTCACGCTTTTCTTGCTGGAGGCACAAAACAAACACAGGCTGAGAAGATGAAGAAGCTGCAGGTGAGCACCACAGTCACCCAGCCTCTGGCACCTGAAATACAGAGCACCCTTCCTTCAGCTTCATCAAAAAGAATCAAAAAAATTAAATACAATAGTTCAAGTTGGTCAACAGCAAGTCATGGCCTGACTGGTGTTTGCACTCACAAAAGATACCAACATGGTTTTTTCTTTACTGCCCTTGCACTGTCTGCTTAAAATGTAATTGTCCCAAATCCAACATTTTATACCAGCAAGCCTTTTTCTTTTAAGTTGCTCTGTTTTCTTTAATTTCCTTTCCTGCTCACCTCCTTGGATTTGTCCCCCAGTCCATGGGAGAAATCTGCTTCCAGAGCAGCCCTGCTCCCACAGTGTGGAGAGGGATTTTCCCCATCCCTGGAAGTGTCCAAGGCCAGGTTAGATGGCGCTTAGAGCAAAGAAAGAGATGCTGCATCTTAAAATTAGCTGAAACTAGAACTATTCAGCATTCGAAGAATATCAAGAGATCTCCTGGAGATCTTTGGTAATTAAAGAGGAGCAGGAAAAGCATTCCCAGGACCCTCCCGGCCCCACCCCGGCACAGTCTCATTACTTTCCAGGCGGAGCCGGTCGCTGTTGCCCCGCGGCCCCTCCCCGGCCGCCGTGGACCCCGTCACCCACAGGTCGTAGAGCTCCCCTGGCTGCAGGTCCGGGATGTACAGGGACCTCGGGGCCGTCCCTTCGGGAATGGCTGCAGGGAAAAGGGGGAGAAGGACATTACTCAAAGTAACTTAGAATGATCCCACTAGAAAACTTCAGTAATTAAAGGGGAGCAGGAGAAGCATCTCCAGCTCCCAGACACCCACCATAGACCTGGGGGTCTCCCTGGCTGTCCTTGCTCTGCAGGTACACGTGGTACCCTGTGATGCAGCCCCTCTGCTGGGGAACAGGGATTTCCTCCCATGACACCAAGACTCCGGTGGCCCATGGGGTTGAGAGCATCTGGGGCCCAGCTGATGGGGCTGCAAGACATAGGACTGGCTTTGAAAGCTGAGCTTAAGGAGCTTGAAAACATCTGGAAGAGCACTGCTGTGATTTACCTTGTGCTGTGGAGTATCCCCTGACTGATGCTGCCCGTCCAGCTCTGTCCTGGTAGAGAGCAAACACATATATCTGGTAGCACGTGTTATCTTTGATGTGCTCTAGATATAGGAATTAAAAGTAGATAGTTACTTACTGAAGTATTTGCACTCAGGGCCAAAGTGTTTGCATCAGCTGCTTAAATCTGAGATGGATCCTCTGATTATTTATAGGTCTTACATAAAGAAGGGAAAGAAACCTTCTTTGTGACCTAGGCAGAGCCTTACTGGCATTAAACTGAAAATTAGTGGCTTCCCACTACCAGAGGGAAGGATTAGACTGGGGATTAGGGAGTAATTCTCTCCTGTGAGGGTGGTGAGGCCCTGGCCCAGGTTGCCCAGAGAAGCTGTGGCTACTCCATCCCTGGAAGTGTCCAAGGCCAGGTTGGACAGGGCTTGGAGCAACCTGGGATAGTGGAAGTTGTTCCTGCCCATGGTTGGGGGTGGAATGAGATGGACTTTAAGGTTCCTTCCAACCCAAACCAGTCTGGGATTCTATGGAATATGCTACTTTTTCCAGCTCATTTGGAGCAGGGATATGAGAGGATTAGAGACACAGCACCAGGACAGAGGATAGGGAAGACTAACGAGGGTTCTCACCATCACCCCTGTTGTAACTCCACGGCTATCACTGTGCAGAGCACTGACACATCGTGCTGCTTGGGGTTAGTAACCAAAATTAGTAGAAAGGAAATAGCGTTTTCTTAGGCCTTTGATCTCTGGTACTTCTATCTGGCTTGTTTCATATTGGAGAGATTGGTTTTTCAGAGACATTTTACTTTCAGATACAAAGCTCAGCTGGGAGTGGTTACAGAGCTGAGCCCAGGGCAGCCACCAGTTGTTTTGTCTCCTATACAAAAAGCTTTAAATGCCATAATTTCTTACGCTGAATTAGCAAAAATTATAGAATCACAGACTCTTTGGTTTGGAAGGGACCTTAAAGCTCATCTCATTCCACCCCCTGCCATGGGCAGGGACACTTTCCACTAGACCAGGTTGCTCTAAGCCCTGCCCAACCTGATCTTGGAGGCAAAATTTAAATCTCCCTTGGTCCTTAAAATGTTTCCAAAATAAAGTGGTACTTTGGTTGTATCCAACCTTGGAGTATATTTACCTGCTATCACTGTGGACAGGTTGGATGCTGGGAGCTTTGCCCAGGTGTGATGGGGCTCCAGGTGTGGGTTCATCCCTGTCTCTGCCCACTCCACCACGTACCCACTGATGGGCACAGCAGACCTGAGGGGTGGTTTCCAGCTGACCAGGATGCTGCTGTTCCCCATGGCCATGGCAGAGACTTGCTGAGGAGGTGGTAGATCTTAAACACCAAACAAAAAGACACTGTCAGCACAAACTTGCTGTAACCTTAAGGGGAACCATTAAGTTTTAAATATGTGTTTTATTGTGTCTCATCCAGTCTGGCACCATGTGGAGCATAAAAATAAACTATAATTGAAAGAAAAGGTCATTATGGGAGGGTGAGGTTTGTGCTGATAGGAACAGTCACATTCTTTTCTTGTCTCAAGGTTTAGCAGATTGGATTGAACACCCACAGTGCTGCTTGGTTGTGCCATCCCCAGACCCTGAGGATGGTGTCACAGCACATCCCAACACCCCATTGCCATGACGGAGCCATAAGGAAGGATGGGGAGCTCCTGGAGCAAGTCCAGAGGAAGCCACGGAGATGCTCTGAGTGCTGGAGCCCCTCTGCTCTGCAGCCAGGCTGGGAGAGCTGGGGCTGTTCACCTGGAGAAGAAAAGGCTCCAGGGAGACCTCAGGAAAACTGGATCTGCAGATGCCCAAAGATCAACTGACGTGGACCTTGATGGCCACAAGGTGGTGTGACCAGAACAGATCCAGAGTGTGTGGCACAAAGCAGAGCACTGGTGTTTCTCCCAGTGATCCAGACCCAGCAGAAGCCTTACCCTGGATGCCCAGGTTGGTCAGGATGGATGCAGGGGGGGAACTGCCCCGAGAGTTCCGAGCAGTGACTGTGATCTTGTAGCCCACACTTGGTGTGACTTTGGAGTAGCTGGTGTGGGTGGTTTGGTGGGATTCTATGGGGGAGTTCCGATCATCCAGGGCTTCAAAGGTCACTCTGTACCCCAGGATTCTTCCTCCTGCCTCTGACTTGCTCAGAGCCTGTGAGGAAAGTGCATTTATTACTGTCTTCTTCTGGAAAAAATGCTGTCAGCTGGGAAAGCTGGAGAGGGGCTTTGGATAAGAGCCTGGAGGGACAGGACAGGGGAGAATGTCTTCCCACTGCAAGAGGGCAGGGTTGGATGGGATATTGGGAAGAAATTCTTCCCTGGGAGTGTGGTGAGGCCCTGGCACAGGTTGCCCAGAGAAGCTGTGGCTACCCCATCCCTGGAAGTGTCCAAGGCCAGTTTGGATGGGGCTTGGAGCAGCCTGGGATAGTGGAAGGTGTCTGTGTCGATGGCAGAGGTGGGACTGGGTGATCTTTAGGCTCCCTCTCAACCCAAACCGTCCCATGATTAATTTTTCCCATTTAATTCCAGTTTAGTGAAGCACTTTTGCTGTGAGTTGCTGATTTTCCCAGCAGCAGCAGAGCTGGAGACAGTGAAACACTCATCCCTCTCCTGTCCTGAGGCTGAATTCAAGCCAGGCTTTTCCCAAGGGTTGGAAAAAAAGAGCATTAACTGCAACTGGATTTTTTAAAATAAGAAAAATTTTTTTACAGGAAAAATATGGATTTTTCTTAAAGCCATGATAAAAACCTATTTAAATCAAACCACTTAGAACACAGATCTCTGACAGTCTGTGCTATCCCATTAACACCTCACCCTGGTTTCTTCTCCCCATGGGTATCTGCAGTTGTACTCTCAGTTTCACAATTTCCTGATGTTTCTACAATGTGAATTCATTTGTCTGGCTGATTTTTGTCATAACAAAACAAAGCACTTCCAAAAATAGAAAAATGTAGTGTTACAGGTGCTTTGTCAGTGGCTCAGGACAGACACAGCACTGGAACCACTCAGAGGAACTGCTGAAATTTAATTTGCAGCCCTTTTTTGGGTATTTGTCTGAAAATAGGAGCACATTTCTTGGTAGGATGTTGTACTTTCAGTCTTTTGCTTTGTAGCTTTTGTGAAAACTGTAAAGGCAGCTCATTGCCCCGTTTTATGAATGATGCTGCAGGAAGTCAGTTCTGATAAAGAAAGTGCTACAAGATAAAGGTCTTCAAGTTAAAGCCACAATGTCTGGGGTCACAGAATCAAATGAGAATTTCTGCTTTCACTTTTAGCCTGGTGTTTGTTGGTGTGTGGGGAAGATACAACGCTGAAGGTTTTATCCAGCAGAGGTGAGCCTTGGTCTGTGTCCCTGTCCCTGGCCTTGTGCTCTCAGAGCGTTCACTCCTTTTCTAAAAATGCATAAACCAATTTCCCCTCTAACCTTGTTGGTTATTGCTGCCTCTGCTTGGATTTCACGTAACTTACCTTCCAAAACAGTGAGATGTTCTGCTGCTGAGAGCCCAGTTCTGCTGCTGAGAGCCGATACCAGACATCCGGGATCCCGGTCGGCTCTGGGGCGGAAGGAAAAGGTGAGCAGCATGAGCAGCTGTGGTTTGCAGCAAACAGACAAGACAACGAGAAGGTAAATGGGGTAGAAACCCTGAGAAAATGAAAATTTCAGTTTTAAAATGTCCCTGAAATGATGCAATGTATGATAGTCCATGTTTGCTGTTGAGTTCAGCTTGTTGAGGGAGGGGATCGTGAGGAAAACAAGCCATAAACTGGGGAGGGGGTTTTGCTCTGCTGGTGACTTTATCCTGCCCTTGATAATTGGAATGGCTACCAAGGAAACCCACACATCAAAGGGACAGTGTTATCTGTTATCTTTGCATAAATTTGAGGCTCATGAAGGTCTTTGGGGTTGGCTAAATCAATCCTAGAATAACATGATGTTTGTGGGATCTGTAGGATTTTGCTGTCTGGCTCTAGGTAACAATTGTCTTTAACTGCTGGGTAGGACCTTGTTGGAGGTACTTTAAATCCCCTATTCTTTCCACAGTTCTTAGTCACAGACTGACTGGAAACTCTTGATGTTCTTAATAAACCTCACAAAATAACACAAAAGCAAAGTTCTGGCTGGTGAATGAGCTCCAAAAATTCAGAACCAGAAATACACGTCAAGAAAGCTGATGTGACAGAGCTTAGTTCCTCAGGGTCTCTGACCAACATAAACTCATCAAATTAAAATATTAATTGCTGCTAACAGGCAGAGCAGGAGGCAGCTGATGGCGAACCCAGCAAGGACATGGATGCCTGCTCTTTGCTGTATTCAAAGACACAAAACCCCTCCATGTCACTAATGTTTGGAGCAGTTTGTCCTGTATTAGCTGCTAATAGTGACTGGAACAGAAACAAGAAGCAAGAGCAACAGCAGAAATAAAACCAGAGCTCACTGGCTGTGAGTGAGGGAGGAAGGGGTGAGCTCAAAGCAGAAAATGTAGGGTATGGGATTACATCTGCTGACCTCCAGACTGGATCCTAAAGTTCATGAACTACATGAATTGGCTGGAAAGAAAAAGATACGCTCACTAATGAACAGGGCTTGCATAAGGCAGATTTTGTGGCAGGTCAAGCTAAAAGAAACAGGAAAAGGAACATCCCATTGAAAAGGTGTAATTCTGGATTTGCACCAAGTCAGTTCACACGTAAAACTTCAGTTCCTCCAACAAAGAGCAAACGTTGCACCAGAGCTTCTAGTCTGCAGCCTCCCCTTGCAGTCACCTTGTGTGGTGACACAAAGTGTTCCTTGATCAGCTAAAAACATTCACGTTCTCATTGTGCAGCAGGGCTGGGGAGAGGGGTGATGACCACAAATGTCAGGCTGCAACAAGAAGTGGAGAAAACTGTTGGTAGGAAAGTGGGGGAGGGAAAGAAAAGTTCACACCTCCTGCATCAATCAATGCCTCTTACAGAAACTGATGCTGTCACGGTGGTAAATGGGATGAGTAATAACAACCCAAACCTGGAGGGCTTGTAGTAATTCACAAAAAAGAGCAAACAAAGCCAAGTAGCAGATCAGAGAATCACGGAATGGTTTGGCTTGGAAAAGACCTTAAAAATCATTTTATTCCAACCCCCTTATCCTTCAGCTCTTCTCAGTGAACTCTTGAAATTCTGGTTTTGCAAGGAACTTGAACAGCTTCATCTTTGTTCATTAAAAAAGCAACTCTCTTACAGGAGCTACTTCTCTCTTGGCTCCGGGTCTGGATCCACAGAGCCTCTACAAACCAACCCAGCAGCAGTTTGACTTCATTAGCTGAAGTCACACACTGAATGCAATTGCTGGCACTGGTTTAGTGCAGGTTTAGTGTTGGTTTGTGTTACCTGCTTCTGGAGTCCGGATTTGGTTCGTGCTCCAGTCGCTCCACAGCCCTCGCTCGGGGTGAATTTTACAGCTGACCTGGAACTCATAGGCTGTGTCAGGCTCCAGCCCGTGAAGGTGGTATTGTTCACTGCTGAAGATTTCAACCTTTAACAGAGATAAAGAACATGTAATGCTAAACTCACGAGGAGACAAAGGCTGAAGGCGGTGACAGCTGAATCACAAATGCCCATGTGAAGCTTTAAAAAACAACAGGGAAACCCTGATCTGAGGTGGCTTTAATAACTCAAAGAATGATGCAATGAATCCTCAGGCTTGCAGGGCTTCATCTGAAAAACCCCTCATTTAATTATGTGACAATAGCAAAATCTCTGTTTGTGTGATTGACTCAACTTCCAGCAATAGGTTTCTTTTGCCTCTTAAAATAAGAGCAAAGACTTTGTAGAATCACAGAATCACAGAGTGGTTTGGGCTGAGAGGGAGCTTAAAATCCAGTTCCACTCCCTACCATGGGCAGGGACACCTTCCACTATCCCAGGCTGCTCCAAGCCCCATCCAAACTGGCCTTGGACACTTCCAGGGATCCAGGGGCAGACACAGCTGCTCTGGGCAACCCCTGCCAGGGCCTGACCACCCTCCCAGGGAAGAATTTCTTCCCAATATCCCATCTAACCCTGCCCTCTTGCAGTGGGAAACCATTCTCCCTTGTCATGTCCCTGCAGGTCCTTGTCCAAAGTCCCTCTCCAGCTCTCTTTAGGCTCCCCCTTTAGGCACTGGAAGGAGCTCTAAGGTCTCCCTGGAGCCTTCTCTTCTCCAGCAAGTCCATAACTTCCTTTATCCCGAAGATGATTACCGTGCTCCAGGAGTGCCTGGTGAGGGGACGGTATCTCAGCCTGTAGTGTTGTGCTTGTGCTTCATTGTGCCAAAAAAGAGTGCAGTTGGTGTCAGAAGAATTGTCAAATTCCACTAAAAAGTCAGGAGGATGTGGCTTCACTGGCAGCAAAACAGAAAGAAGCAGAGGATGCTCAGAAACACAACACAGCTTGGATTGAGGGTTGGATGGAAAATAGAGTTATTAGTTTGGGCTGGATGGATGATTTTCCCAAGAGGTTTAAAAAAGAAAGTGCTCAGAATGTCTCAGATCTTCCCAAAGTGGTAGGACTGACTGAGAGGTGGAAAGTCCTGCTTTACCTATGTCTATTAACATGAAGATGAGTGGCTGTGAAGAAGCACTTCCCAGCTTATTGGAGGCAGAAACCACAACAGTGTAATTGGAGTCAAAATTCAACTCTGTCAGAGCCAACGAGCCAAATGTCTCATTCAGACTTTCTTCTGAAAAGCACAGGTCATGTGTCCCATTTGAGAGCCTGGAACAGAGGGAAGATGTTTGGTTATTGCTCTTCTGTAGACCTGGATGTGTGGCGACATGGATCCCATTCCAAAGGGATACCTTGGCATTCCCTCTTTACCTTGTGAACCCAGCTGGGGCCAACCTGCTGTAGTGCATAACCAGAAAAGGGATTTGAGCTGCTCCAAGATGTAATCAGAGGTATTAAAGCAACCTACATCCCCACATTACTCACTGTATCACGTACGTAGTGTCAAGGTATGTGAGCCTTCCCTTATTCCAGGTGCAGAGGGGGTGGCTGTCTGTCCCAGCCTGGATACATGACACGTTTACTGGCTCATCTGGAGGATCTTAAACAGATATTCCTGTCAGTCTTAGCATCACAGACTGGTTTGGGTTGGACTTTTAAAGGGCATTCAGTCCAACCCCCTGCCATGGGCAGGGACATCTTCACCTAGCCCAGGTTGCTCAGAGCTCTGTCCAACCTGGCTTTCAATGTTTCTTTCTTAAAGATGCTACAAGACATTTTAGGAAATGCTTGGGAGAGAGGATATTATTTGCTCTGAGCAGGCAGTTTGATTTAGCATCTCCCCCTTCAGGAATAACAGAGTTGCACAATTCTAGCCAGGAATATTTTAAATACAAAGAGCCCCTCTAAGACAACACCTGTCCTGGACAAGGCCACCCACTGCCAGTCTCTACTGTGTGGCTCAGAGGTGCCACAGGAAAGGTTTGAGAACAAGGAATAATTAATAATCGATGATCCTTACTTCCACACTTGATATAGACTCCACAAATGATTGTATTCCCTTCTTCACAGATCGTTTTGCACGTAAAGGTGTGTTTGCCGTAGGTATCGAGTGGAAATGTTTTTCTTACTGAACGGTCGGAATTTGTAACTTGTTCAGAGTTGTTAAGGAAAATCCCTATCTTGCAGTTAGCTGTCTGCAAGCCTCCCAGGTGGCAGGACAGGGTGACATTGGTCCCACACTGGATGGCACTGGCAGTGTTGGCTGTCACAGTCCCTTTGTCACAGATTTCCTCAGTGCCATGGGGAGCTTTGCTGGAAGTCATGATCCCTTTCCTGCAGGCTTCTGCAACACAATTGGAAAACAAAGGTTTCACAGGAATCCATCCCTTGTCTTCCACAACATACTTCGCTCAAGGAAGAGTTTCCCCAAACATCTTATTCAAGAATTCCTGCCTCTGCATGGTGAAATGTTGAAATGTTGCTGGGCCCAGTCTGATTAAATGGGGTCAGCAACCACGGGATCATAATCAGTCACCAAAAAACCAGCACAACCCCAGGGAAAATCTACCAAAACTCTTGTTTCATTTAAGAATGTATTTATGTGCCAGGAAAGTCATGGCAGGCAGCACAGGAAGGATGTGGAGATGCTGGAGCAAGTCCAGAGGACCCTTGGAGATGCTCCAAGGGCTGGAGCCCCTCTATTCTGGAGAAAGTCTGGAAGAGCTGGGGGTGTTCTCCTGGAGAAGAGAAGGCTCCAGGGAGACCTTAGAGCCCTTCCAGTGCCTAAAGGGGGAGTCTAAAGAGAGCTGGAGAGGGACTTTGGACAAGGACCTGCAGGGACACGACAAGGGAGAATGGTTTCCCTCTGCCAGAGGGCAGGGTTAGATGGGATATTGGGAAGAAATTCTTCCCTGGGAGGGTGAGGAGGCCCTGGCAGGGGTTGCCCAGAGCAGCTGTGTCTGCCCCTGGATCCCTGGAAGTGTCCAAGGCCAGTTTGGATGGGGCTTGGAGCAGCCTGGGATAGTGGAAGGTGTCCCTGTCCATGGCAGATGTGGAACTGAATGATGTTGAATGTTCCTTGCATCCCAAACCATTCCATGGTTCTGTGAAAGTGCTGGAGCACCATTTCTCCCTGTTCATGAGCTCTGTCACTCTCAGTGGAGCTCACTGATGTAACTAACAGTTTTACTTCAAAATAGACTTAATAACGTCCCCGCATAACTAATTAGCAACTCTTTGCTCTCCAGTAAGGAAGAAGTTCAGTAGCACTCCATGAAGAACCTGAAAAAACCCACCCTACTTAGCCTGGGTGCTTCTTTTAAAGTTATCATTTATCTGAAGGGAAAAAATTTATCTTACCTGCTGTGAAGTGCATCACCAACCAAACTGCTGAGGGCACGATCCATGTAAATACCATTTTGCTCCCTATAGAGAAATGAATTCCTGTTACCAGTTCTTAAAGAGTGGGGATATAATTTACAGGTCTTCATGTTTTATTACTTTACAACTTCAGAAAATCCCAAATACTCACTTCAGGAGACCTTTCTAATGGACACAAATGTTTTACACAAATTATTCAAGCTCAACCTGAACTGAGCTCAGTATTTTCAAATAGTTTTTACAACAAGCATTAACAAATACTCCCTTTTTTATACCTTCCCTGCAGAACTATAGGTGCCGTGGGAATACATCGGATACTTCAGAAGTGAATACAGCAACAAGCACTTTCTCTAACTTCTGACCTGTAATAATTTGATGCCATACTGGAAACAAACTGCTTGAAAGCAGTAGGTTTTTTTCCCAGTACTATTACTTTAAATCTTCGCTGATTTTCATGCCAGGGGCATTTCCAAGCACAGTATAGTCTTTGCCAAAGCGAATATTAATATAAAAACAACAAAAATGGTTATTTCAGGTTGTTTTTAGATAATGAAATGGATGGTTTTTAAACGAACCAATACTGAAACTGAATGTGAAATACATAAGATTTGCCAAAACGCGTATTGTGGCAATAAGCCAGGTTTTATAAATACTGTTTTTAAACTAAATCCAGACGTTCCTCAGGCTGTAACTTTCAGCCTTGCTGCAGTGCCTCAGCTTTCCCAAAGCCTCTTCATGTGGTGCCTTCTGTAGGTGATTAGTAACTGCCAGGATGAGCAAATACAACACCCCAAGGTTCTTCAAGTAAATGCTTTGCCTTCCAATAAACTGAAATTGCCTGGTGACTGTGTAAACACCCTTCAGAGAGCTTCTTCTGACAGCAGAACTACCCAAAATATTTGAGTCAACAGGCAAAAAACAGTCTGGCTTCAAATAATTTAATCAGTGGTTTGGTTGGGGAAGTATGAGACGTGAACCGTGATCAGAGTAAATTATGAGAAATGAATTAGAAACAACCTTCAGCTCAGGACAGAGATATATGGGGAAAAATTAACAGGAAAAAAAAAAAACATATTCCACAGCAATGAAAAAATTGGTATCACTACATGCAGAGTACAGAAATACAAAGGACCTTGTCCTGGAGTAAAGGTGGAGGAAGGACATGAGAAGTCTGTGGAGGACGAGGTGGTGCCTGTTTGTGCTCTTATCTCCGAAATCTCAGCTGAAAGCACCAGGGCCTCACAGTCTGTGACTCTGTGGATGTGCCATAGTGACACAGGCTGTAACTACAGCCCTTGAGCTCTGAAATGAAACCAGTTGTGAAGCACAACAGCCTGGGAGTTGGCCTTGAACCAACCTTTTTATGCGCTTGTCCCCGTCTCTCCCTGAAAAAGCTCCGTGCAGAGCTCATTGTGTGTTTGAAGAACTCACAGGAACAACGGGTGGAAACAGGAGCATTTTGTGGTGTTGTATTTCACCCAGAAAAAAATCCACTGTTTGTGCCTCAGCTATTACTGAATCTGGCTGTGCTCTAAAGGGAGCTTCTCCCCCCTCTGGCTGTCCTGGTTTCCCAGGTCCCGTGAGGACAGTGACACCCGGGTCATCCCATAGCCTTGGGAACATTCCACCGGGGGCTGGTGGTTCTTCCCAAAGCTACCCAAGAGCGGGGAGATTTGATCAGACCTCTTGGGATGAAGGACAGAGTTACTCCTAGAGGATGGCCCTTGGGCTCTGCACTCCTTAGGCAGCTCTATCACAGAGTGCAGGAGGTATCCAGGGATAGTGAGCATTCCAGGGCAGGCGATGTGCCCTAGTGGGCAGCATCCCCAGGTAGGAGCATCCCGGGACAGCAGCATCCCGGGATAACGATCATTCGGGGGCAGCAGCATGCTGGGACAGGGAATCATCCCTGTGCAGCAGCACCCCTGAGAGAGAGCGCAAAGCACAGCGGCATCCCAGAGCAGAGAACATCCCGGCGAAGTAGCATCCCGGGGCAGGAATATCCCAGGGCAGCAGCATCCCAGGGCAGTGAACATGCCAGGGCAGCAGAATCCCGGGGCAGGGAGCATCCCGCGGCAGGGAGTATCCCGCGGCAGGGAATATCCCGCGGCAGCAGCATCCCGGGGCGTCCATCCGTGGAATGCCACCTTTCCCAGGGCACCGCTATACCGCTGCCCGAAGCGGGGAATCTCTCCTCAGGAGCGAAAATCCACGCGGGGGGATCCCCACCCTCGGTACCCTCTGGGATGCCCGTCCCGCAGCCCCCCCGCCCCCCGAGCGGGGGTTACTCACCCACGGCGCGACGGATCCCGCGTGTGCGAGGAGGGCACGGAACGGCCCGACCCACCCCGCCCAGGGATCCGGAAACGGGACAGGAGGGGGAAAGGGGAAGGGAAGGCAAGGCAAGAAGAAAAGAAAAAGAAAAAGAAAAAGAAAAAGAAAAAGAAAAAGAAAAAGAAAAAGAAAAAGAAAAAGAAAAAGAAAAAGAAAAAGAAAAAGAAAAAGAAAAAGAAAAAGAAAAAGAAAAAGAAAAAGAGGGAAATCCAACCTCCCTTGACAGGAGCGAGGGGCTTGTCCAGAGACTCACCCACACTGATTTTTATCTTCTCTTTGATGGGATTTTTGCTTTCTCTCATTTTTCTCAGCACTCCCACAACCTGCCACGTTTAAGAGAGCTTTCAATGAGTGAGTATCTTATTGCTGTCGTTCCTTCTCTTTTTCTGGGCACCAACAACATCAACTCAGTTTTCCTCACTAATTACAATCACATTTTCCTACCTTGAACCACAGCATAGGTATTTCAGGGACAGCTGTTGAAATGAAGGGGCAGAGGGAGCACAAAACTTGCATCTTCCAAGAGTCTCAAATTTTGCCTTTGAGCCTCCAGCTGCTTGTCCTTCTCCCAAGGCCTGGAGTAACATTTGTGCTCCTTTCCAGAGCTGCCATTATATCATTAACATGCCAAGAGTGAGCTGGGTGAGCCAGAACCCCACAAAATCCCAAATATCAACAGCTTCTTTTACCTCTTCTTTTTCCTCTGTCTTCATCAGTTCATGTTACACTTTGCCTTTTCACAGAGCCCTTCCCAGCACAGCTCCAGCTCCACGTGGCCAGACCAGGATTCAGCTGATTTTAAAGCAGGACACCATTAGGAGTTATATGGAATCTAATCCGTGTTTCTTAATGAGGTCCCATGTGTTGATTTCTCCATCACTGTTCACACCCTGAGCTCAGCTGGGAGCAGTGGAATGGGCCTGTTTCACTCATCCAGGATATATTTAAGGGAAGATGCTGATCAGATGGCCCAGGTAAGTTTTGTGTCATGGTGAGAGGCAGCCTAAACTGAAAATCCTCAGTTCATTACCCTCTATAAAATGCAGTTTCTTCCTTTTGTTCTTCTTTCTTCTATTTTTTCTTATTTTCTTTTTCTTCTCTTTTTGCTTTCTGATTTTCTTTTATCTTTTCCCCTTTCTTTTATATTTAATCTTTTTTATTTTTCTTTTCTAATTTACCCTTTTTCCTTTATTTTATATTTTATCTTTTTTCCTTTTTTTTCTTTGTCCCTTTTCTCTTTTATTCTTTTTTTATTTGTTCTCTTTATATTTTTTCATTTTTCTTTTTTCTTATTTTTTCCATTTTCCATTTTCTTTTTTGCTTTATCTTTTTCCTTTTTTTTCCCCTTTCCTTTTTTCTCTTCCCTTTCTGCACCAAATTCTGCTTCTTCCTACAATTCCTTCTTCACTGACTTCTGCCGAGCACACGGTACTTACACACCATGAAGAAATCCATGAGTTCCCTGCAGTTGGTGTCTCCCCACAGCCAAAGAGAACCAGAGCCCAAGGTCCTGCTTCCAGTGGAGCTGCTGATGCCCTGAGGATGCTGTGCCACCCTCCCTGGTGCCCCTGGACAGGGTGATGTCAAGGAAAGTACAGAGTAATCAGTTCTCTGGGGGGAGGGGGTGTCTGTGGGTCTGAAAGCGGAGCTGGGGAAAGCACCCTGACAGAAGGTGTGATGTTTGGTGGTGCTGGGTGGTGGCAGTGGCAGAGGGAGCCCTATGTGAGACTCAGAGGCTGCAGATGGCGGGGGGGACAAAGCAAGAGGACACTGGTGGTTGCAGTGACACCTCACAGAGCTCAGGGGAAGCTGTGCTGGCTGAGCTCCGCCAGCCCCAGCCCTGCTGGTCTGTAGTGACTGCACGGGGTGAGCTCGTACGGTGAATGGAGCAGACACCAAGAGACAGCTGTAAATGCAAGAACTGAGAGGGCTTGTTGAGAATTACAGAATCACAGACTTCCTTGGGTAGAAGGGACCTTAAAGACCATCTGGTTCCACCCTCTGCCATGGACAGGGACACCTTCCACTAGCCCAGGCTGCTCCAAGCCCCATCCAACCTGGCCTTGGACACTTCCAGGGATCCAGGGGCAGACACAGCTTCTCTGGGCAACCCCTACCAGGGCCTCACCACCCTCCCAGGGAAGAACTTCTTCCCAATATCCAACCTAAGCCTGCCCTCTGGCAGTGGGAAGCCATTCTCCCTTGTCATGTCCCTGCAGGCCCTTGTCCAAAGTCCCTCTCCAGCTCTCTTTAGGCTCACCCTTTAGGCAATGGAAGGGGCTCTAAGTTGTCCCTGGAGCCTTCTCTTTTCCAGGTGAACCCCCCCAGCTCTCCCAGCCTAGCTCCAGAGCAGAGGGGCTCCAATCCTTGGAGCATCTCCATGTCCTCCTCTGGACTCACTCCAACAGGTCTGTAACTTCTTTCTCATGTTAATGACTTTGAGCTGCTCAGATATTCAGTTTCTTGGAGCCTGGACAGTGGAGTTGTGGCACCCAGCCCCCAGCAGTGCTGAAGTTACAGCTGCAGCAGCAGAATGAGCAATAACTCAGTGCAGGGGTGTCTGTTTTCAGTACTGCAGGTCCCTCCTGCTCTGGCTCTGTTAGTTTTCCATCTCTCTGTGTGCCAGCGACTCTCATTGAATTGGCCTTCACCCAGCAGGATGAAATGAGTCACTTAGTTTGGTAAATGTAATTTTTCTACCACCTCTTGCACATATGAAAGCCAAGGAAGGCTTGATCCATAGGGAGAGTGTGGAAATTACACGCTCTAGGAAATCATACAGATGATGCACAAGATACATCAACACCTGGATCCTTTTGAGGTTAAGAATACTGGATTTCTCTAATATTCTTGTGGCAAGAGTAATTGTTCAGGAAAGGCTTGGTTGGGTTGGTAAGCAGCAATCATGAAATCTCCTGTATTAGATCACCTTTGTAGCTTGTTTCCTTTTTACTGTTTTCAAGGCTCCTTTGCTCCTGAATCCAAGCCCTGCTCCAGTGGTTTTGCAAGTGCCATTCTCACAAGATTTTCCCTGTGAAGGTGACATTCAGTGGAGCCTGGTGAGACCCAACCACAGCCTCACATCTCACATCCTCTTCTCTGAAACACCAGTTTGTTTTCAGTCTCTGTCGCTGTGCTCAGCCCTCCCACCCTGAGCACAACTCCTCATCCTCCCTCCGTAAGAACTAACCCCCCCAAGCTCAGGGTGGAAGAGGCTACACCAATCAGCATAATTTTTAGTGGATATTCCCACTTTTGTTGTAAGGTCATTCCCTCTGTGACCATTTTCCCCTTGCCAGGTTTCCAGAAGGCTTTTGCTGATCCAGGCACTTCTTGCAGCTTTGCATGAGCCTTGGTCACAATCTGGGCGTTGATCTTCGGTGTGTGCACTCAGAAATCCCCAGAGGTCGATGGGTGTTACTTAGCTCTGTGAAATGCTCAAGTTTGTAATTCAGTTTTAGCCTCAGCAGCATCTTTATCTGCCACTGAATCTCTCCCACAGTTTACTGACAACCAAACCCTTGCAAACCTTCCAGCCCTGGGTGGGTTTGTAAATGCAACACAGAATAAAATCAAGCAGCACAAGGTTACTCAGAGGATGTTTCTATGATCTTCTTGTCCTGTTCCTGTTACCAAAGGGTTTAAGGTGCTTTCGACCTCAGATCCTGAGGCTTTACCAGTGGTGGTTGTTACTATCCAGACTCTGTGGATAAGAAATGAAGGCAAAGCGCTTGGTGAAGGTCACACAGTGAGTTGGTGACTAAGCTGTGACTAAACCCAGCTCTCATGTGCTTCAAACCTCAAACCAGAATGAATTCCATGTCCTCCTGCATGGTAACAGGGGCAGAGGAGAGGCATAAATGATATAACATTGTAGTTATTGATGTACATTTGATGCATAATTTATTACATGTTAAATTTATTTATTATTTCTGCAATCTGCATTTGGTTTAATTAATCTCCAACTCTACTCTTTGAAGAAGGGTGGTAAACAAGTCCCACAGGGAGTGGTGCTGGTAACTTCCCTTGCCTCAAGGCCACACTTGATATACCCAGTAGATACACCCTGCTCCATGGAGGGGATGAAGGTAAGAGCAGGAGTGAATGGCTCTGCTGTTCTCCAATTCCACTGACGCTTTGAACACTCAATTTCTCATTTTTTTGTCATCTGTTCTCTTCTTCCATTTGTATAAAAGTATCTATTTTAGGGAGGTTGTATTAGAACTCTGGGTAGCAATGGAACACAGTGTCATGGTGCATCTCTGTGGGTCGTGAGCTATTCTGCTCTGGCAGTTATTACACCACGTGTAGGTGTAAGTAAGGTGTAAGTACACTGCTCCATGTTACTCATGCAGAACAAAGGATGTCTCATCATTAAAGACACACAGATGTCACTCGCAGGGGATCATGGGCAGATGAGTTTTCACTCAGTGAGTTACACGACTTATCAGTGTTTTTGGTGCTTCCTCTCTGTGGGCAGAGACATTACTCAGTGTACTCTTCCTTTAAGTGCCTCCAAGGCACATAACTCCAGGTCGTGATTGCACTGAACAGCACACAAAATTCATTCCTGAGCTGATAAATGACTGGTGGAAATCACTGGCACAAGATCCAACTGCCAACAATAAAATGAAATGTTAGAAAATACTGATATCAAGGATTAGGGAGTACGTAATATTTGAGGGAGGAAGGGAGGGAACTCTGAGATGTTAAAATAAATCTACTGTGAGTGACATCATGATTTGGTTCATGGGGTGCCACATCCCTGGAAGTATCCAAAGTCAGGTTGCATGGGGCTTGGAACAACCTGGCCCAGTGTTTTGAATCACAGAATCCCAGACTGGTTTGGGTTGGAAAGGACCATAAAGATCATTCACCAAGGCAGAAATGTGACTTCCATGGGCAGGGACACCTTTCACTATCCCAGGTTGCTCCAAGCCCTGTCCAGCTTGTCCTTGGACACTTCCAGGGATGGGGCAGCCACAGCTTTTCTGGGCATCCTGTGCCAGGGCCTTACCATATCAATATATATATGATGAAGCACTATGTAAATATATCTTTGTGCCCTTCTCTTTCCATTTCCTCCAGTAACTAGCCCAAATTTACCAGATGCACCCCCACACCCATGTAAAGGAGAAATGTTTCCTACAGCACCCAAGAAATCAGTGGGAACACTGGCACTGCTGAGGCAAATACCCACGGCGTGATCTGGGCAATGTTTCATCCCTGTGCTCCCCAGGCCGTGGATATATTTGCAGGGATCCATCCTGGAGCGAGTTATTAGGGCTGGAAATTCAATCAGCAAGACCCTGAAAGGTAAGACCAAGCTTTCAGCCTTATTTCCTGACACGAACAGCATTTTCCCCTGTAAGCTCTGGTAGTTCAGGTGACAAGAGTTCAGCACAAGTTTCAGGATGTGGACATTGAAAAAAATACCTTCCCCATCTCACACTGGTGGTGTGTGGCTGTTCTTCTACAATTTCCTTCCTGCTCAGGCAGCAATCACTAATTTTAGACTCACCTACATGAAACAGTCACATTTCTGCCTTGGAAACAGTTTGCTGCTTCTGAAGAATAATCCTACCACACTTAGCCAGGTATCTACTACTCCAGAAATATCAGTGACAGATCTCTTGGGGTGTTAGAAGGAGACAAGCACAGCCCACAGTGATGTTGGTTTGGAAATATCCAGGATAAACAGCAAAATCAATCAATTTATGCAACAGCTGATAGACAAATGCATACAGTGCCTAGGAGTAATTGAAAGAAATATGCTTTGGGAACATTTTGGAAGTCCCAGGAAAACCTGTAAATGGTTTCATGACTGCTCAGCAGGGAGGAGACTCCTGCATTTCGCCTTCTGGATGTCAGAAGATGCAAATTCTCAGTCACATGCCTAACAAAATCCCATTTTGCTGTGCCACACTGTGTTTCACACAGCAAGCTGAGGCACTGACAGAAGTGCTGTGAGGTGATAAATCCCTCACCCAAAGTGAAGGATTAGGCCAGGAACCAATTCAGAGGGATTTTAAATCAGCCTGGCAGGCAATGAAGGCTTGTTCTTACCTGATTGGGTTTTTATTATGGAATGGGAGGAAAATGAAATTGGGTTATTCTGTCACACAGAAAAGAGTCCTTGGCACCCATGTATGACACATAAATCCTCCTTGGTGCAGTGTCTCCTCATCAGGAGTAATCCCAAGTATTTTACACATCTCTGGCAAGATGTCTGAAGGATTTTTTTTTATGTATTATAACCACAATCATCTCCAAGGACAAAATGCTCCAAATATTTAACGAGAGAATGATGTTGAATAATAACTATAACACATTGCATCTTGCATTGGCATTTTGCATTGCTGCTTGGCATTTCAGTTCCTACAGGGATCCAGGTTTTACAGATTTTTTGCTTGTGCCAATATGAGGTAAGTTTAAAATTGTGAGTTACTGGCCCAAGTTTTCCAGGCAACCACAAGAACTTGTAGTGAGCAAGAGGGCAAATTTCTGACAGGGAATTTTGCTCCAGCTCTGCTGGTGGTGATTTCAAATATCTGATACCTGCCTTGGTCACCACTTATGGGGTTTTAACCACAATTACAATTCCTTTCAAAATAACCCTCCAGTGCTTTGTGGAAAGTAGGTCTTTATATCCACTGACTCCCTGTTCATGGATCTGAGGCAGGAAAGCAGCTCCTTGGGGACCAACATTTGCTCTTGGTCATGGCTGGGTGGTCTCTGTCCCCACTGGTTCTCCGGGAGGGACACGTGTCCTCCCTGGGCTGGGACAAACACCTGGCTTTGCCCACTCTGGCTGGTGTTTAGGATGAGGTTGATCTTCTCCAGCAGGCAGACTTGGGGTGCCCCTGCCTCCCCATCCCACAGGTGGGGAAGAGGGCTCGTGTAGTCTCCAAAGATGCTCATCTCTGGTTCCGGGAGGACTGCGGGGGGCTGCGTCTGGTAAATGTTGGCTGCGACATATCCCATTGTGTTCCCATTGGATATCTGGGGTTTGTAGTCACTGATGTGCTCCAGGATTGTGGTGCTGGCAGGAGCCACAGCCCCTGGGTGCTCCCCATCCTCAGGAACTTCTATGCTGGGTTTCCTTGGAGTGGCCACACTCTCATGCTCCTCGTGCACCGGCACCTCCTCGACTTCCGTAACTGTGGGGTCGCTGGTGTCCAGGAGTGGATCCTGGAAACTGTCACTCATTAAATCACTCTTGTTCTGGAAAAAAATAAGGATTGTAGTAGCAAACTGGAAAATTTTATTATCAGGAGCTTGGAGCAACCTGCTCCAGTGGAAGGGTCCCTGCCCATGACAGGGGACAGAACAGGATGAGCCTTAAGGTCCCTTCCAGCTTGAGACATTTGTGGCCACTAAATACAGACTATATTGAGGCAAAGCTTAAAGACTTCAGCTAATCTGGGCTGCCACACACCTTGCAAATGCTTTGGAAATGATTCCTGCGCAGTTTCCAGTTTCTTAGACCTTAAGCCTCTTCCCATCCATGTTTTTCACAGCAACAGAGCAAGTTGCCTTCTCCCAAGTGACAAGTGACAGGACAAGAAGAAACAGCCTCAAGTTCTGCCAGGGGAGCATTAGGTTGGATATTAGTGAAAATTCCTTCTTGGAATGGGCTGTCCAGCCCTGGCACACTTGCCTAGGGCAGTGGTAGAGTTCCCAGCCCTGGAGGGATTTAAACGTCACTTGGACGTGGCACTTGGAGAAATGGGTCAGTGGTAGCTTTGGCAGTGCTGGGGAATGGTTGGACTTGATCCCTCGACTCAGAGGGATTTTCCAGCCTAAACAATTCTGTGATTCTGTGATGCTAAGCTATAATCTGTGGGGAAGCAAAAGGAGATAACCCTGCACTTACCTGGAGGGACTTTACCACATTGCTGTTTTCCATATGGGGGAACTCTTCAAACAGCCATTTTGGCAAAAGCTGCACAATGGTGACTTTAATCCTTCAGCAAAAGGAAAACAAAAAGAAAACCCAAGATATCAGTCCATTTTATCAATCAATTACTCCTCATGCAGCATGAAACTGTCCTGGCAGGAGGGAACACAAAGTGCATCCAGCCTTTGAGGGGGGCTTGGAAGCTGCAGGTTCACCCCATATGGGTGGGTTTCCCCTTTCTATGATTTCACCAATTCTATGATCCTACGTTTTATTTTTTTTTGTTGGTCTCTGCCTTACTGTAGAGCACACAAATGTCTTTTCATACAGCAACCTGGTGAATGGGTGATGCTGCCCTCAGTGAAAAGGCTGCATTGAAAAGACAGGTTTCTGGAGTTGATTTTAAAATATCCTAGAAGAATTTTATTCTACATACTAAAAAGGCATACTAAAAAAGGTATGAGTTAGAAATAAGGAAAAAATATGTGGAGGAGAAAGTAATACCTTTTTCTGACTGATTTTTTAAACATCAGAATTGCAAAACCAACTGATAATATGACCATGCCGATGCCCAGTCCCAGGAAAACTCTGAGGTCATCATCTGAAAAAGGATGGAGAGGGAAGAGGTCATGTCTGGGGATTTAGTCGAGTGATTCAATCAGTAACCATTTCCTACATGGCCTTACCTTCCCTTCCAGAAATGCTGAAGTGAATTCTTCAGCTTATGCTGGTTTTGCTTTTGGTTTAAGTGTTGCAACAGATCATAATGTGACCTCTACCAGAAGATGTCAAACCAGAGCATGACCAACGTTAGAAAAATGAGTGGGAAATGCTTAAATGATTCTCTGGCTCAAACTGCAAGATGAAAACAGTCCCTCGCTGTTGTGGTATATGTTGGTATTACATCTTCCTTGTTTTCTTACCTCTTAATTGTAATGTATGTTATAAATCTCATAAGAAAGCAAAACTCCAGGCTTGCATTATGAGAGAGCACTGCAGCCTTCCCTCCAGACGGGTCATGTCCCCACCAAGCGGAAGGGTCCTTTTTTTGTCTCTAATCTCTCCAAATGTACACAAACTCACAAATCCCCATCTCCAGGTGCTGCAGGTGCTTCTTGGGTTAAACCTTCCACTTCTGGCCAAGGAGAAAGCCTGGCTTAATAAGTCAGAGCTACCCAAGGTCTTCTTACCGTGGGGATTCTCATTGTATATGCTGTCTAGGAGTGGCTCCTCTGGAGGGACTAAAACAGAGAAGGGGAAAAAATGTCCATAATTTCATTTAGAGGAATGTGGGTGGCACAGAAGATATGTCTGGGGTTTATTTTGTAAATGTTATTTAGAAAAATAAATAATGGTGTAATGAGAAAAAATAAGCTGAAGTAATAATCTCTGAAGTAATTAATAACTCCAGCTCTTGCTGGACAATGGACAATATCCTGTTTCTCAGAGAACCAACTGAATGAGACATTGATTAATACATATCACCAACTACAAAATGTCTTTCTCACACATTGCTCCCCTCAGCTCCTGAAACAAGAATTTGTTCTGCCTGGGGAACTGTACATCCTTTTTCATGAGCACCTACAGGTTATTCAACAGGTTTCCCAGAGAAGCTGTGGCTGTCCCATCCCTGGAAGTGTTTAGGCTGGGTTAGACGGGTATTGGAGCAACCTGGGATAGCAGAAAGTGTCCCTGCCCATGGCAGGGGGTGGGACGAGATGATCTTTAAGGTCCCTTCCATTCTAGGATTCTATGATTTCCCAAAGTGCCTGAACCCCATGGGAATGAATTTTCTGATGATTTATTTGTGTGATGGGGTGTGTGGTGAGGGAAGATCTGCAGCTAATGAGCCTGCCATGGCAAGAAGGGTATTTCTGCTCAAATAAGCAGCAAGCTTACTTCCATGCCAAATTCAGCAATTCCCTTGGAATCTCTTCTCCTTAACAGACAGGTGGTGACACTGCTGCTACAAAAAAGGGGTCCTGCCAAGAGCCAAAGGTTGTCAGTGTGTCTGTGAGGACAAAGCTAATGACTGTGAATAGCCTGAGATGAACCGGTCAGGAATATTTGTTTTCATTTCTTGGGAAAAAAAATTGAACAACTGCCCTTCTCCAAGCCATGAGAGGTTTCAACCAGAAACATGAAGCTGGTTTGTCATAGGGAAAGTATCTGAGCAGCTTCAGATAACCCATCTAAAATGGCATCACAGCCCAGGATAGTGAACAACATCCTCAGGTGTTTCCTGCAGGTATATCCAGCTCTGTCAGGGCATCAAAAGCATTGACAGATCTTAATGACCCTGACCAGCCTCACCTGGGACCTGCACCCACACCCCTGCCCAGGGGCTCTATTTAAGCTCAGTCCAGGCCCTCAGTTTCCATGTAGGCTGTGCTGGGGAGGCTTCAGAGGTCAGATCTCTGGTCTGAATTAATGGCTTGATGTTATCCTTCCCTCATCTCCAGGGCCCTGCCCAGCTCTTGAGGACAACCAAAGCTGGGCCACAGTGCTGGAGATGATGACATTCCTCTGCAAGTTGGCTCATGCTCTTCCCTAAAACAATTTCCAGAACTGAAGCTTGTTGGTGGAATTGAAGATGTCCCTGCTCTTTGCAGAGGGATTGGATTAGATGAGCTTAAAAGGTCCCTTCCGACCCCAAGTGTTCCATCATTCCTGCTCCAGGTAAGGAGGTCTCTGTGGCTTGGTCAGTTGGTCTCTGTGTTTTGTTTTCTGTAGTTTTCTGTGTTTTGCATTATCTGTAACACTTGTGAAATGTGCCAAGCAGCAGATTCTTTCTTTCTAAAGGGGAACAAGTCTATTGGTGTATCTTGTAAGATGTGGTTGTTGAATGCATTAGATTTTTGCACAGGAGCAAAGACCACCTAGAGAAGGCTTTAATACAGATATATTGACAAACCCCTCTATTTTCACATCTTGTAGTCGAGAGGATTCCATCTAGAGCCCTACTTTTCTCGAGTCAGTGGGAGGGGTTTGCATCTTGTGTTTAAGACTAAGTAATCCTACCCCACTGTCAGACTGTGGGAAGCATCAGCAGCATGTCCACCCCCCAGGCTTACCTTTGCCAGAGCTGGGTTTGCTGACTCCGCCGGGGTAGACCGCATACACCGACACGTTGAGGCGAAACCCTGCTGCTGCCTCTTCTGGGAAAAAACAAGATTTGCCTTTAATATGTGTTTGTAACCTCCTGTGAAGGCTCTAGGTTTGTTCAAGGGCGTGTTGCTGTGTGGTGGAAGTAGATGAAGTATCTCCTGTGCTTGCACAGGCCTCCACAGGATCCACTCCAGCGGTTCCCTGGCTGCCAGCTCACCTGTCACTTTGTTCTTTCCCTGTGACCTTCACCCAGGGAACCAAATCCCACTGACTGTCCTCACATTTCCTGTTGCTTCACTCCTTGTTCCCTAAGGGCTTTTTGTCCCACTGCCTAGAAATAAGTGGGCAGGGGCTCAGCTTCAAATGAAACTACCTTTGTAATCTAATTTGGATTTATAATGTCCTAGTGAACTGCACCAAGTAGCAAAAGGACTTCTGGAATATCTTACCTTGGATGTATGTGTGTGTTTCCTGGGTTGGGACTTTCTTCCAAAAATAGTGCTCCTCCTGGCGATAATCGGAGGTGGAAACCCACTCCACTATAAACCAAAGTGGGGGGCTCTTGCTATGCTGGGGGGACTGCCAATGAACCAAGACCCTGCTCTGGTTCTCGGGCTTGACCTCCACAGCCACTGGTGCTGGGAATTCTGTGGAGAGAGATGGCAAGGGAAGTGTCACCCAACAGACTCACCTTTGGAGAGGGGGAGACTGGGAAGGGTCAGTTAAGCCCAGACAAAATGTGTCTTTCCTGGAAGTGTTTAAAAACTGAAGAGGGAACGAGAAATTATAGAATATGGAGGTTTATATATAAATATATATAAACACACAAAATATATGAAGATAGATTTTTATGTATATTTATATGTATTGTTCTATATTTCATAGAACCATTTAGATTGGAAAAGACCTTGAAGATGGAGTTCAACCATTCCCTAGCACTGCCAAGGCCATCACTAACCCATGTCCCTAAGTGTTACATCCACTTTTAAATCCCTTCAGGGATGGGGACTCCACCACTGCCTGAGCAGCTGTGTCAGGACTGGACAACTCTTTTCAGGAAGGAATTTTCCCAATATCCAACTTGAGCATCCCCTGGCATGACTTGAGGCCATTTCCTCTTGTCCAGTCTATTGTTACCCGGGAGCAGAGCCCGACCCCAACCTGGCTCCGCCCTCCTGTGAGGGAGCTGCAGAGAGCCAGAGGGTCCCCCCAAGAGCCTCCAGGCTGAGCCTCCCCAGCTCCCTCAGCCATTCCTGGTGCTCCAGACCCTTCCCCAGCTCTGTTCCCTCCCCTGTGTTTATGTACGTGTGTCACAAAAACACATTGTCAGCTTTGTGGTGTTCCTGAAATGCTTTACTTGTCACTTCTTACAAGAAATGCACATGATTCAGGTAACTGAGAGCTTAGAGAGCTTTTTTCCACTTCAATTCTCTTCAGTTTCTTTTTAGTCATGTGTTTGTCCTCAGTTTGAATGGGACTTTCCTCTTCTATTGCTCATTAAAAGAGACGTTTTTCAGAATAGGAAAGCATGATTGTGGGTGAAACCACAGCCCGTAGCTCAGAAGGGATTTTTTCCTCTTCGGTTTGCAAGGACCCACCTTACAGCAGGAGCTGATTCCCTGGCAGAGACTGCAGGAGCTATTTTGGGGGGCAGGGAGCAAAGGAGCAGCCTCATACCCTTTTCTCTGCCAGCCAAGGTGGGCAGGGCAAAATTATTTTTAAACTTCTTGCTGCAGCCTTAGGTGGTGAAGGGCTGAGATTCCAGTGCCTAAAGGGGCTCCAAGAGAACTGGAGAGGGACTTGGGACAAGGACACAGAATGACAGGACGAGGGGGAATGGTTTCCCACTGCCAGAGGGCAGGCTAAGATGGGACAGTGAGAAGGAACTGTTGGCTGTGAGGGTGGAGAGGCCCTGGCACAGGTTGCCCAGAGAAGCTGTGGCTGCCCCATCCCTGGAAGTGTCCAAGGACAGGTTGAACAGGGCTTGGAGCAACCTGGTCTAGTGATAGGTGTCCCGGCCCGTGGCAGGGGATGGGACTGGATGGACTTTAAGGTTCCTTTCAACCCAAACCATTCCAGGATTCCATGGTTCTATATCCACTTGTGTAGCATCTCCATCTCTGGGGGATGCTGGAATTGTCTAGGGGATGTTGTGTTCCCTCAGCAGAGTGGGCTGCTGAGGGAAAATGTCTGCCAAGATTTTCCCTTGCACAATTTAGCATCTTTCTCCTGCAACCCTGATTGATATAAGCCAGTCTCTGTTACACCTGCAAGTGGCCTGTGTGACATCCTACCTTCCTGGCTGCTGTCACCCTGGCCAAGGGTGAGGATGGCGGGGCTGGAAGCCCCCTTGGAGTTGTGAGCAGTGACGAGGAGGGTGCGGGCTCCCGGTTGCACCAGGATACTGCACTCCGTGCTGGAGGTGTTGCAGAGGACCAGCATTCCCCCGGGGGTCTCGGCAGCCACGGCATAGCCCAGGATCTTCCCGCGGGCATCCCGAGGAGGCAGCGGCTGTGAACGGCAAGACAGACAGACAGACAGTCCCCCGGGTAAGGGTGTGGGATGTGACACTGAGACGCCCCAGGCAGCACAGATGTGTCCTTGGCTGGGTGACACACGCGTGGATTTTACAAAGATGGAGAGGTGTTATTTCACACTGGGGTGTCATTTCCCCGCCCATCCCTTTGGTCGAAGGGCTCCTTAGGGAGGGCGGTCCTTTCTTTTTGCTCGGGGAGGAGCAGAGCACACCAACATTTCACAGTGGCTGCCAAAACCCACTTTACCTTGATCAAGACCGTCACCTCGTGGCTGCCGTTGGGGAAAGCCGGGCCCAGGCGCCGCCAGACATCGGGAGCCGCGGCGGGGGCTGCGGGACAGAGGGAGCGTGGGATGGGGGTTGAGACACGGGGGAACACCCACCTAAAGGGGCTCTCCCACACACACAGCCCTAGCAGGAAGCCCTGCCTGGCCAGGTCTCTGCCGCTGTGAGAGGAAACAGCAGCGGGCGCTGCTTTTGGAGGCGAGCACATCCCCGGCTTTCTCACTACAGCCGGGATGTGAGGGCAACGCTCCTCGGGCATCCCGTCCCGCTGCCGGCCGGGATGACTGAGCCGGCCCTTTCCAACCTCATCCTGGTGTTAGCATCCAGGATAAAAAGGGGGAAGCTGCCACAGAGGTGACAGATAATTGTGGCTGGTGTGACACCATGACTGGTGTGATTTTTTTCCACCCCGGGCACGAGGCCACGAAAGATTGTGGAATCATGGAATTGTTTAGGTTGGAAAAGCCCTTCCAGATCATCATAGAATCATAGAATTAAATGGGTTGGAAGAGACCTCTGAGATCATCAAGTCCAACCATTCCCCAGCACTGCCAAGGCCACAACTAACCCATGTCCCCAAAAGCCACATCCACATGTCTTCTAAATCCCTGCAGGGATGGGGATGCCACCACTGCCCTGGGCACTTTGGACATGCCACATACAGAGGTGTCTCTGAGGCTAAGCCTACCTGCCTCGGGGGTGGTGTAGAGAAAGGGGGGGCTCCAGGCACTCCAGGGGCTGTTGGGGAAGCTGAGCCTGCACCTGACCTGGAACAGGTACTGGGTGTCACTCTGCAGGTTGTGCTGCCAGCGGGGCTCATCCTGTGCTGCACTGTCCCACACCTCCACCTGCAAGGGAAGCAGAGTCCTGGGGGGAAATGGGACCCAGCCAGGCCCCCACTGCCACCACCAGTCCCCGGACACAGTGGTGGTCACTGCCTTCCTCATCTGCATGGATGGGGATGGGCTGAGTCCACACTATCCCCTGTGTGAATGCACTGGGCACATTGTGGAGCCCTAGAGAAAACCCCCATCCCACTGCTGTGCTGGGCTTCTGACAACACAGGGATTTTAGGGGCTCCTGTGGGGACTGGGATCCAGCTCAGCCTCTGCCAGCACACTGGGATGTTTCCAAAGGGACTTGGGTGGAGCTGCTCTAGTGTAGTTGTGTCTGTAGGTCTGCACTGAGCATCCCAGAGGATTTTGTGTCTTGTCCTTGCAGAGCATATAAAGTTTGGGAAGATTCTGAATTTTGCCCTTTTGCTTAAAAAGCTGAGATAACCCTTCACACATGGCTGTCTGTTCTCTTAGATGGCACCAGATCTCCTGCCTGTGGCTGGAGTGAACCTTTTTGATTTGCACCAGAGCAAAGGGGTGAGTTTTGAATGACCCCAAATGCTCCTGTTGTTAAGAGGGTCTCCAGCAGGATCAAGACTTGCACCTCTCCTAACAGGGCCTGATGCTGCACGTGGGGTGAGGTCTGGGGAGTCCCGGGGGTCTCACATGCCATGCTGGGGTGCCCTTGGCTTGGTGTCGCTCTTCGCAGTGCACGTTCTCCAGCTGTGTCTGACTGCGCCAGTGGACTGTGGTGGTGGGAGGGGATGTCCCTGTTGTCTCAGCACCAGTGACCAGGGGCACAGTGGGGATTACTGTGGGGAGAGCCAGGAATGGGTGGGGTGAGGGGCTGCCCTCTTGCATGTCACTGTGCACCTCAGGAAGGTCCCTAAAGTGACAGCTCAGGGCAGGGCAGTGGGTGTGGCCATGCACAGCCCCAGCACTCTGTGCTGCTGACTGACAGGTGAGCAGACATACCAATGTCCTGCAGACTGAGAAGCTGAGGGGCTGAGTGGGCAGTGCCCAGTGCATTCCTGGCCTGCACCCACACCGAGTAGCGGCTCCTGTTGCACAGCACACTCAGGGGCACTGGTGAGTCAGCAGGGAACACCTTCTCCTCTTCTTCTTCCTCCTCCTCAGCACCCTCCTCATCTTCTGCCACTACCCTGGGAAGCAGAAGGCAGTTTGTCAGTGCCCATCCCAGCACCACATACCCCCTGGGATGGTGATGCTCCCGAGGCGTCGCAGCTCATGACCAGGGCATTGTCATCCCCAAACCTGGAGTTTGTCACTCCTAAAGCAAACTGGAAAGTTATTCCCTTTAGTTCCTGACATTTCTGCTGGGAATTTGCATTTTTCACAACAGAAGGGAACTTTCCTTTCTGGCTGCATGGTTCAGTTTGATCCCAAGCAAATTTAGACAGGAGGTTTATCCCTTCTCTTCACAAAGCCAAGTGTGATGGAATTTAATGTCTTTAATGATTGAGTCAGAGTAATTGAAAGCCTGCCAGGCTGGTGCAATGGGGACTTCAGTGGCAGGGAGCATCCTGGAATGGGCAGGATGGCCTGTGGCACACCGTGCAGCAGCCAGCACCTCTGCTTCAGATTCAAACTGGAGTTTCAGTTTTGGGGTTTGGGCAACATTAGGTTCACCCTCTCTTTAGCTCAGAGACAATCCAAGCACCTGAAAACAATGTGCTGCTTCCATGTACTGCGGCACGATGGAGTGTGTGCCAGGTCAGTAACAGCACTGAGTGCAGGAGGTTCCTCCTGCAGAACTCAGCTTGTGGTGGAATGTGTGGTTTTCGAGCAGATGAGCAAGTGTGAGCTGTAGGAAGTGTAACTAGGGCATGACAGCAGCCTTGCTGTCACCTGGCTCTGTGGCTGCCACGTGCCGGTCCCGTGCTCCCTCCCAGCCCCGCGGCCCCCCCGGTCCCCGGGGGCCTTACCTGCGCAGGTGGAGGGTGTGGTGGGTGAGCAGGTGGGGTGGCCTCCCCGCATCCCACCTGCACTCCAGGTGCTTCGAGCCCTCGGCAATGGCACAGCTCAGGTTGCTGGGGGGGTCTGGAGGGTCTGCAGGGGCAAGGACGGGTGAATGTATGGACACCCCCCAAACCCAGGCACGGCACCCCCCAGCTCCTCGGTGCTCAGCAAAAACCCCTGAGCCCCCCCAGCACGGTACAGGGTACTCACAGCCGGCCCGGACCTCAGTGCCGCACACCAGCTGATCCCGCGCGCTGTTGGGGCAGCGGGCGAAGCAGACGATGGTCCCGTAGGGCAGCTGGAAATCCTGCAGCCGGAGCTGGACGGAGTTGCTGCTGAGGGGGTGCAGGGGACCCTCAGTGTGGTTGTAGTTGAGGAGGATGACAAACTTGGCTGAGGGGCAGCCGAGGGTGGAGAGACAGTTGATGGAGATGTTGGAGCCCATCTGCACTACTGGCGTGGGGTCCACCCAGACTCGCCCTGAGCACTTGATGTTTGCAGCACCTGTGTCAACACCCACCGGGTCAGGGTGGCTCCCGGTGGGTGTCCCACAGGAGGGGATGCCTGTGGGCTGCACCATTCCACAGGGGTGGCTGCTTTGCTAGGATGCAGCAGCAGCATGGCTGGACCCTGCAGCAAGAGGATGCCAGCACCCCCACCCACCTTGAACACCATGGGATAGGGAGAAACCAGGGGTCATGAGTGATACTGGAAAGGAATTCTTGGCAGTGAGGGTGGAGAGGCCCTGGCACAGGTTGCCCAGAGAATCTGTGGTTGCCCCATCCCCGGAAGTGTCCAAGGCCAGGTTGGACGAGGCTTGGAGCAACCTGGGATAGTGGAAGGTGTTCCTGCCCACGGCAGGGGGTGGAACAAGATGATCTTTAAGGTCCTTTCCAACCCAAACCAGTCTGTGACTCTGTGATGAACCCCCTGCCTGCAGCAGTGCCCCGGCACCCAGTGACTCATCCCAGCAGATAAGAAACAGCCAGTTTCACCAATTTTAGGTTTTGCTCTAATGTTTAAATGAGTGCAGGGAAATAACCCACAGTCTCAAGAGCTCTGATCCCCTGATTAGGGCAGCAGAGGCGTGTGTTGCCCTCTGCTATCAGATGGAGCTCTGCACTAGCCCTGGCAGCCCTGGCTCACAGCTGCTATCAAGCTCCATCTGGCCTTCCCAGAAAGGGCAAGGCTGTGCTCTGGCTGTGCCTGTGGAGGCACATCCCACTGCTTAGCACAACCGCTGCAACGAGGCTGGACATAATCCCGCTCCAAGGATATGAGTGGGAAGCAGAGGGTGCCGCAGGGCGTGGGATCCCCAGCAATGCTAGTGAAGTGCTCGCCCCAAAAATCCACACCTGTAGCTCTACAACTGTCCTATTCCCACTCTAAATCCCCTGTAGGACCAGGGTGTATGCTCTGGTGGCCAGCGAGGCCGCGGTGGCCGTGCTGAGCCATGTGGTGGCCACTTACCTTGGCACAGGCAGCAGAGCAGGACGTGGAGCACCAAAGCATTGCTGGACCCGGTCATGGCCTGGGCTGCAGCCACTGCCCACACATGGCATAGTCTGTGGGAGGAAAGGGGATGGAGGGAATCCTTCTGGAAACCAGCTCCAGTACAGGCGGGAGCAACAGGAGATGATGGGAGCAGGAATCGTGGATTTACAGCAGGGAAGTCAAGGCTGAAAGCCTTCCTTGAAAGAGACGGGTTTGATGGGTCAGGGGGATGGTGCCCCTCTGCTCAGCACTGTGGAGGCACATCTGGAATGCTGGGATCAGGGCTGGGCTCTCCTCAGGACAGGAGAGACATGGACAGATTGGAGTGAGTCCAGTAAAGGCGCCTGAAGGTTGGGAGCATCTGGGAAATGTGGAAGGGTAGGGAGAGCTGCTGGAAAGGAGGGGCTCAGAGAGGGTTAAATCCTTGGGTATAGATGGGGAAGTAAAGACGAGGGAGCTGAGCTCCTCCCAGCACTGCCCAGGGGAAGGATAGGAGACAATGGGCTCACGTTGGAAATCGGAAAATTCCAGCTAAACATAAGAAAAAGCTCTTCAGTGGTGACCACACAGCAGGGCTCACCCTACAGTCTCCATACTTTGGGATGCTCAGACATGGGTTTGGGGGACAAAAGTTCCATTTCCATAAGACCTTTCCCACAGGTCCTGCCTAAGATGAGCAATTGCTCTTCCTAGCAGTGAACCCCTCGAGACAGCCCCAAAACCTCAGGCCAGGGCTTCCCACCTCTCCCCAAGGAGCCACTCTTTTTTTTGCATCCCACAGTCTTGCCTAAATTTTTCCTTGTTACCTTTGCCTTCTTTTCCATCCTCTTTGGATGCATCCCACTAGGACAAACCCCCTCCAGATGGGAAGCCCAACCTCACCAGCCCTGTGGGACTTGGGGTGTGGGCATGGGACAGCTTTGAAATAACCAAGGCACAGACTGAAGTGCAAGGAAACACAGCTCCCTAGGGGCAAATGGCTCTTTTTCATGAAAAACTCCTCCTGGGAGCAGACCCTGACCAGACCTGACATCCCATTCCCCTATCTAGGGTTGAACATCCAGAAAAGCCCCACAACTCCCTCATTTTGTTTTCAAATAACCCCATGCAATACCTGATGTCAGGAATGGCAAGTTTTCCCTGGAGGGACGGCAGAGTCTGCAGTAAAAGCTTCAAAATGCCATTTTTCAACCCAAACTAGGCCACCAGCAGCAGCAAGTGCTTCAGTATTTCTCCTGCCGTATGAGCTTGTTTGGTTTAAGGGCTGTTCAAATACTCATCACTAGTGAGTCAAATTTTAAGTGCCTCCCTATTACCTGACCTACTAAGAGAAGCTGATGAACCTTCTGCAAGTCAGAGCAAATGAAAAAAGGCAACTCGTGTTCTATGCAAAGAGCTGAAAACACTAAATCTGCCCACTGCCAGCTTTACAAGGGACTGCAGGCTCTGCCTCCCCTGGGAATCTCTTACATTCTTATTTTTATTCCAATTTATAGACGTTTGCAAACTCCAAAGCCAAAGGAACAAGATTGTTTCCCTTGCTGGCAGATGCGGGGCTTTGATCTCATCTCTGTTAAAGTCTCCTTGTGCATTAGTGCTAAAGAAATAGGAAGTAAATAAACAAGGAAAAAGCTGTCCTGTTGTTCAGGCCCAAACCAGGTGGAATCTTCACCGGCAGCTGTGCCAGGAGGGGATAGCACATAGAAGCAGCAGGTGAGGACAGTGAGCTGGGATATTTTGGGTTTGAATGCAGGGGGCTGGAAGGTGGGAAGAGTGGAGGGTCCTTACCTTGGCTGTCCTCAGGACATGTGGTGCTGGGATCCTCCTCCTCCTCCTGCTGCGGCCGGAGCTGCTGAGCACAGCGAGAAGCATCGGTGAGTGTGAGCGAGGTGAGCAGTGGGGTTGACCCAGATAACAGCACCAAAAATGGAGAGTTTCCAGTCTGAGTCAGTCCATGGGAAAACCCAGCATCCCTTAAAGGAGCAGCCTCGAGGGAAGGGGTGTCTTCTGAAAGTTCTTACAGAATTGGGAGATGCTCCGGCAGAGTTAAATCCAACTCAAATGGATTTTTATGGTTTTGTTGCTGTGTACGAGGTGATGGGAGCACAGCAGAATGTGCTGGGTTGAGCTCCATCAGGGAAAGGATATTTTCCTGCTAATCCCAGAAGCATGGAATGAAGAGTCTTTAAGGAATGAGGTTGTTTTCACCAGCAGCGTCACCCCCTCTGCTTGTGCTGATCCCCAGCTCATCCAAGGATGCTCCAAGCTGCACACCCCCAGGGTTGAGAGGCCCAAGGCTCCAGGGATGCTCCAGTGCCCTCCATCCCACTGGCTCCCTGCTGCTCCCAAACCCTGACTCTGCAGAGCATGTGGCTTCCTTTCTCATGTCGGTTAAAGAGTTAAACCTCAAAAACAGTGTTAACCTCATTACAGGCTGCAACCACAGGAAATACCGCACAGCTCCCACCTCTGCCTCAAAGAGGGAAATGTTGGGGAACAGAATTTGTCTCTCCTGGGGCAAGGCAGAATAAGTCTCTGCCAGTAAGTCCCACTGCTCTGGGTTTTGCCTGATCCATGGGGACTTTTTAGTGGAAGTGAGAGCATGAGCCTGCTGGCAGCACAGTGGGAGTAAAACCTCACTGGGTGATGAAACTATAACGTGTGGTTATAGTAATGTATATAATGTGTCTGTATGGCTATAGTAATGTATAGTCCCGCAGCAGGACTGGGAGGGTTTCAGTGGGAATTTTCATTTTGGTATGTTCTGGATGTGTCAGACACAGCTGGGCCCAGGGCTGCACAGCTGGGGCAGGATGGTTAGTGGGCACATCTGGAGCCAGTTTATGTTATCTGGGGCTGGGGCAGCCCCAAGGACAAAGCGTATCTGAAGCCAGCACGGAGCAGTAGCATGTGGAGCAGTGTGCCCTTCCAGGAGAGGTGTCACGGCCCCTCTGAGCTGCTGGTTCCCATAACACTGATCTTCTCATGCTGGTTAAACTGATGTCTCCTTATCTCTTCCTGAGCAGTCATGTCGAGCTGCAGCTCAGTGCCTTGTGGGCAGGGTGGGAGCAGAGTGAGACCTCATGCCAGGCTCTTTCCCATCGATTTATTCTTCCCATGCTGAGGATTCTCAGTTGCTGTTGCCTTCCTCTGAGGCAGCTACACTGCTCCATCATTCCAAACCCCATCATACTTGTTCATTTGTGGCTCTTTGTGGTTTGTTTAGATATTCCTTACAGTCAGATACAAGGCTTTAGACTGAGGGAGGGTTAGATTTGATTTAGGGACAAATTCTTGGCTGTGAGGGTGGTGAGGCCCTGGCACAGTTGCTCTGAGAAGCTGTGGCTGCCCCATTCCTTGAAGTATTCAAGGTTGGATGGGGCTTGGAGCAACCTTGGGATAGTGGAAGGTGTCCCTGCCCATGACAGGGGGTGGGACTGTGTGGTCTTTAAGGTTCCTTCCAACCCAAAGCATTCCAGGATTCTGTGATTCCATGTCCAGAAGTGGAAATGTCATACAGAGAGTCCCTCCAGGAGCTGGCACGGCACAGCCTAGCCCTGCAGGCTTCTCCCAGCACACCCAGGACAGTGCCTACAGCACTTGTGCCTGTTTTCCTTGGGATCCAGGTGCTCCCCAGTCCAGCACATAAGTCAGGGTTGGGGTCAGTTACCTCTTCCCCCTCCACAGCAGCACCCAAGTTTTGGGGGCACTGTCAGCCCTGAATTCAGGCGGCCCCACTCCCGCCCCCGTCGTACCGTGCCTTTCCCGGCCGCCCCCGCGCAGGCGATAGGGATCTCACCGTGACTTCCTCACTGTGCTGGGACCAGCCCCGCCTGGCCCCCGTGCCACCCCCACTGCCACTGTCACCGGGAGCTGCTGGGTCCTGCCACCACCCCTCTGCCCCCCATACTTCCCTCTGCCCCCGCACCCTGTGGGGTGCCGGGCTCCGGAGCCCTTTTCCCTTTCCCCCCACCCCGGAGTCCTGGTCAGTTGGGCACTGGGGAGCACCCCTCGGCTGAGCTGGTTGTCAAATGAGATTAAGATTACACTGGATTCATTTTACATTTGTTATTTTTGGTGGGCACGCTCGGATTCCTGCAGGCTGAGGTCAGCAGGAAGGAAAGGTCGGGACAGACCCAGCTCTGCTGCCAAAAGCGGAGCACTTGTGTCATACCCAGAGCTGTGCTTGGCAGGGGGGACACGGGGGACACCAAGGATGTGGGTGACACAGATATGGCCATCCTGGGAGTGCAGGCTCGTCCCCTTCTCGCCGTGCTGGCTTCGTTGTTGGGGTGACATCCAAATATTTGACCTTAAACCCACCAGAGTGGTATCAGTGCTGTGGACATTGCACCCATGGGGGCTTCCCTGCATCCCCAGTGGGGCTCCCTGGGGGACATGGCCATGCCAGAGGGAGGGCAGCCCTGCGAATCAGTGCTGTTTGCGTCAATCCCGCTGGCACTGGCGTCCATGCAGGATTAGGTTCCTCTCTGCTGCTGGAGGAATAAATATTCCCAAGTCCAAGCCCGCACAGCAGGTTGATAAGGACAGATAGGGCTCAGTGCAGGAACAAGGAAGGTGATGCCAGTGAGAAGGAGGGTTTGACTGTGATTTTTGGCCAGGGTAAAAGGACACTCGAGATATGGAAAAGTTGCTCCTGGACTTTAAAGTCAGTTTGCCCTTCCTGTGAGCCATGCCAGAAAACAGCTCCTGCTCATTGCTCCTTCCCCACGAGTGGGACAGCAACAGGGACATGAATCAGCCAGGAAAAAGAAAGTTTGGGCAAAGAGTTTACTTTTCATTGCAAGGGAAGGGTGAGCTGAGTGTGCTGGGACAAGTGGCAGCTCGTGCCTGTGGGGCCACGACACCACATTTTCCACTGGAGGCTGCGGGGTTTGGCTGTGCCCAGGCAGGTCATGGCAAGGAGATAATTGGCAATAAAGCTCTCCAAAAGGGGCTGTTTCCTCTGTAAACACCTCCATGGCCACAGGCAATGAATGTTCCACTGCTGCCTTCCCTCCTCACATTGGGAAAGACCCCAAAAATTACCCTGGAGGGATTTAACAGATGTCTGGGTGTGGAACTGGGGACATGGGTTCCTGGTGGCCTTGGTAGTGCTGGGGGAGCAGTTGGACCCGATGGTCTTTGAAGGCTTTTCCAACCTAAATGATCCCATGGAAGTGCTGTGGCTGCAGAACTGGGGCTCGTCCCACATCCCCCTGCACCAAGCCCCCATGCCCACCCTCCATCTCCCCCACACCTGCCCACTGCAGCATCTCTGTGGCTGCAGCTTTGTCCCTCCATCCCTGCCCTATCCCTCCAGGGGCTGCAGGACACAGACCTCCCCTGAGCTGCCCCATGGGGACCATGAGCTGGTGCTGGGTGGGATCTGGCTCCTTGGCTTCAGCTGGGATGATGAGAAGCAGATTCCCCAGCAGTGACGGACTGAGGTGCATGTGTTAGTCCTGTTTCCCAGCAAAATCTGTTCTCTCCACTGTAACCCCGTAGGGTGGAGGTGGTTTTGTGCTTCAAGCTGGCTTGTTTAGGGATTTTTCCACTTGGTAGAGCATGGCCTGGAGGGGGAGATTTAATCTCTGCAAGGGAAGGGCTGGTGCCAAAATCCTGCGTGCAGGGTCACCTGAGGGCAACACCCAGCAGGGTGCTGGGCCCCCGTGGCTGCTGTGTCGGGGACAGCAGTGCCAGAGTGGGTCTGACCCCCCTGACCCCCAGTTCTGCTGTGGAGAGGGAGGGAGG